>NW_026894600.1:0-105504 GCF_032452875.1 Bos javanicus | reverse complement strand
TGCTCATGTGCTGATCAGGTAGCTCTCCTGCACGGATCATGTGCCTCAGCAGGCAAGAATCAAGCAGCTGAGCAGGCATGAATCCTGCGTGCCCAGCTGGCGGATCATCAGGCAGCTGAGCAGGCATGAATCCTGCGGCCCAGCTGGTTATCAGGCAGCTGAGCAGGCATGAATCCTGCGGCCCAGCTGGCGGTTATCAGGCAGCTGAGCAGGCATGAATCCTGCGGCCCAGCTGGCGATTATCAGGCAGCTGAGCAGGCATGAATCCTAGCGGCCCAGCTGGCGATTATCAGGCAGCTGGAGCAGGCGCTGATCCCGCACCTCAGCAGGTGCACTGATCACGTGCCTGTCATGCAGTGATCAGGTGACTGAGAGGCGCTGATCATGTGACTGCTCATGTGCTGATCAGGTAGCTCTCCTGCACGGATCATGTGCCTCAGCAGGCAGAATCAAGCAGCTGAGCAGGCATGAATCCTGCGGCCCAGCTGGCGATTATCAGGCAGCTGAGCAGGCATGAATCCTGCGGCCCAGCTGGCGATTATCAGGCAGCTGAGCAGGCATGAATCCTGCGGCCCAGCTGGCGATTATCAGGCAGCTGAGCAGGCATGAATCCTGCGGCCCTGCTGGCGATTATCAGGCTGCTGAGCAGGCATGAATCCTGCGGCCCAGTTGGCGATTATCAGGCAGCTGAGCAGGCATGAATCCCGCGGCCCAGCTGGCGGTTATCAGGCAGCTGAGCAGGCATGAATCCTGCGGCCCAGCTGGGGATTATCAGGCAGCTGAGCAGGCATGAATCCTGCGGCCCAGCTGGGGATTATCAGGCAGCTGAGCAGGCATGAATCCTGCGGCCCTGCTGGCGATTATCAGGCAGCTGAGCAGGCATGAATCCTGCGGCCCAGCTGGCGATTATCAGGCAGCTGAGCAGGCGCTGATCCCGCACTTCAGCAGGCACTGATCACGTGCCTGTCATGCAGTGATCAGGTGACTGAGAGGCGCTGATCATGTGACTGCTCATGTTCTGATCAGGTAGCTCTCCTGCACGGATCATGTGCCTCAGCAGGCAAGAATCAAGCAGCTGAGCAGGCATGAATCCTATGGCCCAGATGGCGATTATCAGGCAGCTGACCAGGCATGAATCCTGCGGCCCAGCTGGCGATTATCAGGCAGCTGAGCAGGCATGAATCCTGCGGCCCAGCTGGCGATTATCAGGCAGCTGAGCAGGCATGAATCCTGCGGCCCAGCTGGCGATTATCAGGCAGCTGAGCAGGCATGAATCCTGCGGCCCAGCTGGGGATTATCAGGCAGCTGAGCAGGCATGAATCCTGCGGCCCAGCTGGCGATTATCAGGCAGCTGAGCAGGCATGAATCCTGCGGCCCAGTGCCTGTCATTCAGGGATCAGGCGCTGAGCAGGCATGAATCCTGCGACGCCCATGGCTTATCAGGCAGCTGAGCAGGCATGAATCCTGCGGCCCAGCTGGCGATTATCAGGCAGCTGAGCAGGCATGAATCCTGCGGCCCAGCTGGCGATTATCAGGCAGCTGAGCAGGCATGGAATCCTGCGGCCCAGCTGGCGATTATCAGGCAGCTGAGCAGGCATGAATCCTGCGGCCCAGCTGGCGATTATCAGGCAGCTGAGCAGGCATGAATCCTGCGGCCCAGCTGGCGATTATCAGGCAGCTGAGCAGGCATGAATCCTGCGGCCCAGCTGGCGATTATCAGGCAGCTGTGAGCAGGCGCTGATCCCGCACCTCAGCAGGCACTGATCACGTGCCTGTCATGCAGTGATCAGGTGACTGAGAGGCGCTGATCATGTGACTGCTCATGTGCTGATCAGGTAGCTCTCCTGCACGGATCATGTGCCTCAGCAGGCAAGAATCAAGCAGCTGAGCAGGCATGAATCCTGCGGCCCAGCTGGCGATTATCAGGCAGCTGAGCAGGCATGAATCCCTGGCCCAGCTGGCGATTATCAGGCAGCTGAGCAGGCATGAATCCTGCGGCCCAGCTGGCGATTATCAGGCAGCTGAGCAGGCATGAATCCTGCGGCCCAGCTGGCGATTATCAGGCAGCTGAGCAGGCATGAATCCTGCGGCCAGCTGGCGATTATCAGGCAGCTGAGCAGGCTGATCCCACACCCAGCAGGCACTGATTACGGCCTGTCATGCAGTGATCAGGTGACTGAGAGGCGCTGATCATGTGACTGCTCATGTGCTGATCAGGTAGCTCTGCACGGATCATGTGCCTCAGCAGGCAGAATCAAGCAGCTGAGCAGGCATGAATCCTGCGGCCCAGCTGGCGATTATCAGGCAGCTGAGCAGGCATGAATCCTGCGGCCCAGCTGGCGATTATCAGGCAGCTGAGCAGGCATGAATCCTGCGGCCCAGCTGGCGATTATCAGGCAGCTGAGCAGGCATGAATCCTGCGGCCCAGCTGGCGATTATCAGGCAGCTGAGCAGGCATGAATCCTGCGGCCCAGCTGGCGATTATCAGGCAGCTGAGCAGGCGTGAATCCCGGCACCTCAGCAGGCACCCTGTCATGCAGTGATCAGGTGACTGAGAGGCGCTGATCATGTGACTGCTCATGTGCTGACAGGTAGCTCTCCTGCACGGATCATGTGCCTCAGCAAGCAAGAATCAAGCAGCTGAGCAGGCATGAAGCCTGCGGCCCAGCTGGCGATTATCAGGCAGCTGAGCAGGCATGAATCCTCGGCCCAGCTGGCGATTATCAGGCAGCTGAGCAGGCATGAATCCTGCGGCCCAGCTGGCGATTATCAGGCAGCTGAGCAGGCATGAATCCTGCGGCCCAGCTGGCGATTATCAGGCAGCTGAGCAGGCATGAATCCTGCGGCCCAGCTGGCGGTTATCAGGCAGCTGAGCAGGCATGAATCCTGCGGCCCAGCTGGCATTATCAGGCAGCTGAGCAGGCATGAATCCTGCGGCCCAGCTGGCGATTATCAGGCAGCTGAGCAGGCTGATCCCGCACTCAGCAGGCACTGATCACGTGCCTGTCATGCAGTGATCAGGTGACTGAGAGGCGCTGATCATGTGACTGCTCATGTGCTGATCAGGTAGCTCCCTGCACGGATCCTGTGCCCCAGCTGGCGAGAATCAAGCAGCTGAGCAGGCATGAATCCTGCGGCCCAGCTGGCGATTATCAGGCAGCTGAGCAGGCATGAATCCTGCGGCCCAGCTGGCGATTATCAGGCAGCTGAGCAGGCATGAATCCTGCGGCCCAGCTGGCGTTATCGGGCAGCTGAGCAGGCATGAATCCTGCGGCCCAGCTGGCGTTATCAGGCAGCTGAGCAGGCATGAATCCTGCGGCCCAGCTGGCGATTATCAGGCAGCTGAGCAGGCATGAATCCTGCGGCCCAGCTGGCGATTATCAGGCAGGTGAGCAGGCGCTGATCCCGCACCTCAGCAGGCACTGATCACGTGCCTGTCATGCAGTGATCAGGTGACTGAGAGGCGCTGATCATGTGACTGCTCATGTGCTGATCAGGTAGCTCTCCTGCACGGATCATGTGCCTCAGCAGGCAAGAATCAAGCAGCTGAGCAGGCATGAATCCTGCGGCCCAGCTGGCGATTATCAGGCAGCTGAGCAGGCATGAATCCTGCGGCCCAGCTGGCGATTATCAGGCAGCTGAGCAGGCATGAATCCTGCGGCCCAGCTGGCGATTATCAGGCAGCTGAGCAGGCATGAATCCTGCGGCCCAGCTGGCGATTATCAGGCAGCTGAGCAGGCATGAATCCTGCGGCCCAGCTGGCGATTATCAGGCAGCTGAGCAGGCATGAATCCTGCGGCCCAGCTGGCGATTATCAGGCAGCTGAGCAGGCATGAATCCTGCGGCCCAGCTGGCGATTATCAGGCAGCTGAGCAGGCATGAATCCTGCGGCCCAGCTGGCGATTATCAGGCAGCTGAGCAGGCATGAATCCTGCGGCCCAGCTGGCGGGTATCAGGCAGCTGAGCAGGCATGAATCCTGCGGCCCAGCTGGCGATTATCAGGCAGCTGAGCAGGCATGAATCCTGCGGCCCAGCTGGCGATTATCAGGCAGCTGAGCAGGCTGATCCCGCACCTCAGCAGGCACTGATCACGTGCCTGTCATGCAGTGATCAGGTGACTGAGAGGCGCTGATCATGTGACTGCTCATGTGCTGATCAGGTAGCTCTCCTGCACGGATCATGTGCCTCAGCAGGCAAGAATCAAGCAGCTGAGCAGGCATGAATCCTGCGGCCCAGCTGGCGATTATCAGGCAGCTGAGCAGGCATGAATCCTGCGGCCCAGCTGGCGATTATCAGGCAGCTGAGCAGGCATGAATCCTGCGGCCCAGCTGGCGATTATCAGGCAGCTGAGCAGGCATGAATCCTGCGGCCCAGCTGGCGATTATCAGGCAGCTGAGCAGGCATGAATCCTGCGGCCCAGCTGGCGATTATCAGGCAGCTGAGCAGGCGCTGATCCCGCACCTCAGCAGGCACTGATCACGTGCCTGTCATGCAGTGATCAGGTGACTGAGAGGCGCTGATCATGTGACTGCTCATGTGCTGATCAGGTAGCTCTCCTGCACGGATCCTGTGCCTCAGCAGGCAGAATCAAGCAGCTGAGCAGGCATGAATCCTGCGGCCCAGCTGGCGATTATCAGGCAGCTGAGCAGGCATGAATCCTGCGGCCCAGCTGGCGATTATCAGGCAGCTGAGCAGGCATGAATCCTGCGGCCCAGCTGGCGGTTATCAGGCAGCTGAGCAGGCATGAATCCTGCGGCCCAGCTGGCGGTTATCAGGCAGCTGAGCAGGCATGAATCCTGCGGCCCAGCTGGCGATTATCAGGCAGCTGAGCAGGCGCTGATCCCGCACCTCAGCAGGCACTGATCACGTGCCTGTCATGCAGTGATCAGGTGACTGAGAGGCGCTGATCATGTGACTGCTCATGTGCTGATCAGGTAGCTCTCCTGCACGGATCATGTGCCTCAGCAGGCAAGAATCAAGCAGCTGAGCAGGCATGAATCCTGCGGCCCAGCTGGCGATTATCAGGCAGCTGAGCAGGCATGAATCCTGCGGCCCAGCTGGCGATTATCAGGCAGCTGAGCAGGCATGAATCCTGCGGCCCAGCTGGCGATTATCAGGCAGCTGAGCAGGCATGAATCCTGCGGCCCAGCTGGCGATTATCAGGCAGCTGAGCAGGCATGAATCCTGCGGCCCAGCTGGCGATTATCAGGCAGCTGAGCAGGCATGAATCCTGCGGCCCAGCTGGCGGTTATCAGGCAGCTGAGCAGGCATGAATCCTGCGGCCCAGCTGGCGATTATCAGGCAGCTGAGCAGGCATGAATCCTGCGGCCCAGCTGGCGATTATCAGGCAGCTGAGCAGGCATGAATCCTGCGGCCCAGCTGGCGATTATCAGGCAGCTGAGCAGGCATGAATCCTGCGGCCCAGCTGGCGATTATCAGGCAGCTGAGCAGGCATGAATCCTGCGGCCCAGCTGGCGATTATCAGGCAGGTGAGCAGGCGCTGATCCCGCACCTCAGCAGGCACTGATCACGTGCCTGTCATGCAGTGATCAGGTGACTGAGAGGCGCTGATCATGTGACTGCTCATGTGCTGATCAGGTAGCTCTCCTGCACGGATCATGTGCCTCAGCAGGCAAGAATCAAGCAGCTGAGCAGGCATGAATCCTGCGGCCCAGCTGGCGATTATCAGGCAGCTGAGCAGGCATGAATCCTGCGGCCCAGCTGGCGATTATCAGGCAGCTGAGCAGGCATGAATCCTGCGGCCCAGCTGGCGATTATCAGGCAGCTGAGCAGGCATGAATCCTGCGGCCCAGCTGGCGATTATCAGGCAGCTGAGCAGGCATGAATCCTGCGGCCCAGCTGGCGATTATCAGGCAGCTGAGCAGGCATGAATCCTGCGGCCCAGCTGGCGATTATCAGGCAGCTGAGCAGGCATGAATCCTGCGGCCCAGCTGGCGATTATCAGGCAGCTGAGCAGGCATGAATCCTGCGGCCCAGCTGGCGATTATCAGGCAGCTGAGCAGGCATGAATCCTGCGGCCCAGCTGGCGATTATCAGGCAGCTGAGCAGGCATGAATCCTGCGGCCCAGCTGGCGATTATCAGGCAGCTGAGCAGGCATGAATCCTGCGGCCCAGCTGGCGATTATCAGGCAGCTGAGCAGGCATGAATCCTGCGGCCCAGCTGGCGATTATCAGGCAGCTGAGCAGGCATGAATCCTGCGGCCCAGCTGGCGATTATCAGGCAGCTGAGCAGGCATGAATCCTGCGGCCCAGCTGGCGATTATCAGGCAGCTGAGCAGGCATGAATCCTGCGGCCCAGCTGGCGATTATCAGGCAGCTGAGCAGGCATGAATCCTGCGGCCCAGCTGGCGATTATCAGGCAGCTGAGCAGGCATGAATCCCGGCCCAGCTGGCGATTATCAGGCAGCTGAGCAGGCATGAATCCTGCGGCCCAGCTGGCGGTTATCAGGCAGCTGAGCAGGCATGAATCCTGCGGCCCAGCTGGCGATTATCAGGCAGCTGAGCAGGCATGAATCCTGCGGCCCAGCTGGCGATTATCAGGCAGCTGAGCAGGCGCTGATCCCGCACCTCAGCAGGCACTGATCACGTGCCTGTCATGCAGTGATCAGGTGACTGAGAGGCGCTGATCATGTGACTGCTCATGTGCTGATCAGGTAGCTCTCCTGCACGGATCATGTGCCTCAGCAGGCAAGAATCAAGCAGCTGAGCAGGCATGAATCCTGCGGCCCAGCTGGCGATTATCAGGCAGCTGAGCAGGCATGAATCCTGCGGCCCAGCTGGCGATTATCAGGCAGCTGAGCAGGCATGAATCCTGCGGCCCAGCTGGCGATTATCAGGCAGCTGAGCAGGCATGAATCCCGGCCCAGCTGGCGATTATCAGGCAGCTGAGCAGGCATGAATCCTGCGGCCCAGCTGGCGATTATCAGGCAGCTGAGCAGGCATGAATCCTGCGGCCCAGCTGGCGATTATCAGGCAGCTGAGCAGGCGCTGATCCCGCACCTCAGCAGGCACTGATCACGTGCCTGTCATGCAGTGATCAGGTGACTGAGAGGCGCTGATCATGTGACTGCTCATGTGCTGATCAGGTAGCTCTCCTGCACGGATCATGTGCCTCAGCAGGCAAGAATCAAGCAGCTGAGCAGGCATGAATCCTGCGGCCCAGCTGGCGATTATCAGGCAGCTGAGCAGGCATGAATCCTGCGGCCCAGCTGGCGATTATCAGGCAGCTGAGCAGGCATGAATCCTGCGGCCCAGCTGGCGATTATCAGGCAGCTGAGCAGGCATGAATCCTGCGGCCCAGCTGGCGATTATCAGGCAGCTGAGCAGGCATGAATCCTGCGGCCCAGCTGGCGATTATCAGGCAGCTGAGCAGGCATGAATCCTGCGGCCCAGCTGGCGATTATCAGGCAGCTGAGCAGGCATGAATCCTGCGGCCCAGCTGGCGATTATCAGGCAGCTGAGCAGGCATGAATCCTGCGGCCCAGCTGGCGGTTATCAGGCAGCTGAGCAGGCATGAATCCTGCGGCCCAGCTGGCGATTATCAGGCAGCTGAGCAGGCATGAATCCTGCGGCCCAGCTGGCGATTATCAGGCAGCTGAGCAGGCGCTGATCCCGCACCTCAGCAGGCACTGATCACGCCTGTCATGCAGTGATCAGGTGACTGAGAGGCGCTGATCATGTGACTGCTCATGTGCTGATCAGGCAGCTCTCAGGCACGGATCATGGCCCAGCAGGCAAGAATCAAGCAGCTGAGCAGGCATGAATCCTGCGGCCCAGCTGGCGATTATCAGGCAGCTGAGCAGGCATGAATCCCGGCCCAGCTGGCGATTATCAGGCAGCTGAGCAGGCATGAATCCTGCGGCCCAGCTGGCGATTATCAGGCAGCTGAGCAGGCATGAATCCTGCGGCCCAGCTGGCGATTATCAGGCAGCTGAGCAGGCATGAATCCTGCGGCCCAGCTGGCGATTATCAGGCAGCTGAGCAGGCGCTGATCCCGCACCTCAGCAGGCACTGATCACGTGCCTGTCATGCAGTGATCAGGTGACTGAGAGGCGCTGATCATGTGACTGCTCATGTGCTGATCAGGTAGCTCTCCTGCACGGATCATGTGCCTCAGGCAAGAATCAGCAGCTGAGCAGGCATGAATCCTGCGGCCCAGCTGGCGATTATCAGGCAGCTGAGCAGGCATGAATCCTGCGGCCCAGCTGGCGATTATCAGGCAGCTGAGCAGGCATGAATCCTGCGGCCCAGCTGGCGGTTATCAGGCAGCTGAGCAGGCATGAATCCTGCGGCCCAGCTGGCGATTATCAGGCAGCTGAGCAGGCATGAATCCTGCGGCCCAGCTGGCGATTATCAGGCAGCTGAGCAGGCGCTGATCCCGCACCTCAGCAGGCACTGATCACGTGCCTGTCATGCAGTGATCAGGTGACTGAGAGGCGCTGATCATGTGACTGCTCATGTGCTGATCAGGTAGCTCTCCTGCACGGATCATGTGCCTCAGCAGGCAAGAATCAAGCAGCTGAGCAGGCATGAATCCTGCGGCGAGCTGGCGATTATCAGGCAGCTGAGCAGGCATGAATCCTGCGGCCCAGCTGGCGATTATCAGGCAGCTGAGCAGGCATGAATCCTGCGGCCCAGCTGGCGATTATCAGGCAGCTGAGCAGGCATGAATCCTGCGGCCCAGCTGGCGATTATCAGGCAGCTGAGCAGGCATGAATCCTGCGGCCCAGCTGGCGATTATCAGGCAGCTGAGCAGGCATGAATCCTGCGGCCCAGCTGGCATTATCAGGCAGCTGAGCAGGCATGAATCCTGCGGCCCAGCTGGCGATTATCAGGCAGCTGAGCAGGCATGAATCCTGCGGCCCAGCTGGCGATTATCAGGCAGCTGAGCAGGCATGAATCCTGCGGCCCAGCTGGCGATTATCAGGCAGCTGAGCAGGCATGAATCCTGCGGCCCAGCTGGCGATTATCAGGCAGCTGAGCAGGCATGAATCCTGCGGCCCAGCTGGCGATTATCAGGCAGCTGAGCAGGCGCTGATCCCGCACCTCAGCAGGCACTGATCACGTGCCTGTCATGCAGTGATCAGGTGACTGAGAGGCGCTGATCATGTGACTGCTCATGTGCTGATCAGGTAGCTCTCCTGCACGGATCATGTGCCTCAGCAGGCAAGAATCAAGCAGCTGAGCAGGCATGAATCCTGCGGCCCAGCTGGCGATTATCAGGCAGCTGAGCAGGCATGAATCCTGCGGCCCAGCTGGCGATTATCAGGCAGCTGAGCAGGCATGAATCCTGCGGCCCAGCTGGCGATTATCAGGCAGCTGAGCAGGCATGAATCCTGCGGCCCAGCTGGCGATTATCAGGCAGCTGAGCAGGCATGAATCCTGCGGCCCAGCTGGCGATTATCAGGCAGCTGAGCAGGCATGAATCCTGCGGCCCAGCTGGCGATTATCAGGCAGCTGAGCAGGCATGAATCCTGCGGCCCAGCTGGCGATTATCAGGCAGCTGAGCAGGCATGAATCCTGCGGCCCAGCTGGCGATTATCAGGCAGCTGAGCAGGCATGAATCCTGCGGCCCAGCTGGCGATTATCAGGCAGCTGAGCAGGCATGAATCCTGCGGCCCAGCTGGCGATTATCAGGCAGCTGAGCAGGCATGAATCCTGCGGCCCAGCTGGCGATTATCAGGCAGCTGAGCAGGCATGAATCCTGCGGCCCAGCTGGCGATTATCAGGCAGCTGAGCAGGCATGAATCCTGCGGCCCAGCTGGCGTTATCAGGCAGCTGAGCAGGCATGAATCCTGCGGCCCAGGCGATTATCAGGCAGCTGAGCAGGCATGAATCCTGCGGCCCAGCTGGCGATTATCAGGCAGCTGAGCAGGCATGAATCCTGCGGCCCAGCTGGCGATTATCAGGCAGCTGAGCAGGCATGAATCCTGCGGCCCAGCTGGCGATTATCAGGCAGCTGAGCAGGCATGAATCCTGCGGCCCAGCTGGCGATTATCAGGCAGCTGAGCAGGCATGAATCCTGCGGCCCAGCTGGCGATTATCAGGCAGCTGAGCAGGCATGAATCCTGCGGCCCAGCTGGCGATTATCAGGCAGCTGAGCAGGCATGAATCCTGCGGCCCAGCTGGCGATTATCAGGCAGCTGAGCAGGCATGAATCCTGCGGCCCAGCTGGCGGTTATCAGGCAGCTGAGCAGGCATGAATCCTGCGGCCCAGCTGGCGGTTATCAGGCAGCTGAGCAGGCATGAATCCTGCGGCCCAGCTGGCGATTATCAGGCAGCTGAGCAGGCATGAATCCTGCGGCCCAGCTGGCGATTATCAGGCAGCTGAGCAGGCGCTGATCCGCACCTCAGCAGGCACTGATCACGTGCCTGTCATGCAGTGATCAGGTGACTGAGAGGCGCTGATCATGTGACTGCTCATGTGCTGATCAGGTAGCTCTCCTGCACGGATCATGTGCCTCAGCAGGCAAGAATCAAGCAGCTGAGCAGGCATGAATCCTGCGGCCCAGCTGGCGATTATCAGGCAGCTGAGCAGGCATGAATCCTGCGGCCCAGCTGGCGATTATCAGGCAGCTGAGCAGGCATGAATCCTGCGGCCCAGCTGGCGATTATCAGGCAGCTGAGCAGGCATGAATCCTGCGGCCCAGCTGGCGATTATCAGGCAGCTGAGCAGGCATGAATCCTGCGGCCCAGCTGGCGATTATCAGGCAGCTGAGCAGGCATGAATCCTGCGGCCCAGCTGGCGATTATCAGGCAGCTGAGCAGGCGCTGATCCCGCACCTCAGCAGGCACTGATCACGTGCCTGTCATGCAGTGATCAGGTGACTGAGAGGCGCTGATCATGTGACTGCTCATGTGCTGATCAGGTAGCTCTCCTGCACGGATCATGTGCCTCAGCAGGCAAGAATCAAGCAGCTGAGCAGGCATGAATCCTGCGGCCCAGCTGGCGATTATCAGGCAGCTGAGCAGGCATGAATCCTGCGGCCCAGCTGGCGATTATCAGGCAGCTGAGCAGGCATGAATCCTGCGGCCCAGCTGGCGATTATCAGGCAGCTGAGCAGGCATGAATCCTGCGGCCCAGCTGGCGATTATCAGGCAGCTGAGCAGGCATGAATCCTGCGGCCCAGCTGGCGATTATCAGGCAGCTGAGCAGGCATGAATCCTGCGGCCCAGCTGGCGATTATCAGGCAGCTGAGCAGGCATGAATCCTGCGGCCCAGCTGGCGATTATCAGGCAGCTGAGCAGGCATGAATCCTGCGGCCCAGCTGGCGATTATCAGGCAGCTGAGCAGGCATGAATCCTGCGGCCCAGCTGGCGATTATCAGGCAGCTGAGCAGGCATGAATCCTGCGGCCCAGCTGGCGATTATCAGGCAGCTGAGCAGGCATGAATCCTGCGGCCCAGCTGGCGATTATCAGGCAGCTGAGCAGGCATGAATCCTGCGGCCCAGCTGGCGGTTATCAGGCAGCTGAGCAGGCATGAATCCTGCGGCCCAGCTGGCGATTATCAGGCAGCTGAGCAGGCATGAATCCTGCGGCCCAGCTGGCGATTATCAGGCAGCTGAGCAGGCGCTGATCCCGCACTCAGCAGGCACTGATCACGTGCCTGTCATGCAGTGATCAGGTGACTGAGAGGCGCTGATCATGTGACTGCTCATGTGCTGATCAGGTAGCTCTCCTGCACGGATCATGTGCCTCAGCAGGCAAGAATCAAGCAGCTGAGCAGGCATGAATCCTGCGGCCCAGCTGGCGATTATCAGGCAGCTGAGCAGGCATGAATCCTGCGGCCCAGCTGGCGATTATCAGGCAGCTGAGCAGGCATGAATCCTGCGGCCCAGCTGGCGATTATCAGGCAGCTGAGCAGGCATGAATCCTGCGGCCCAGCTGGCGATTATCAGGCAGCTGAGCAGGCATGAATCCTGCGGCCCAGCTGGCGATTATCAGGCAGCTGAGCAGGCATGAATCCTGCGGCCCAGCTGGCGATTATCAGGCAGCTGAGCAGGCATGAATCCTGCGGCCCAGCTGGCGGTTATCAGGCAGCTGAGCAGGCATGAATCCTGCGGCCCAGCTGGCGATTATCAGGCAGCTGAGCAGGCATGAATCCTGCGGCCCAGCTGGCGATTATCAGGCAGCTGAGCAGGCGCTGATCCCGCACCTCAGCAGGCACTGATCACGTGCCTGTCATGCAGTGATCAGGTGACTGAGAGGCGCTGATCATGTGACTGCTCATGTGCTGATCAGGTAGCTCTCCTGCACGGATCATGTGCCTCAGCAGGCAAGAATCAGCAGCTGAGCAGGCATGAATCCTGCGGCCCAGCTGGCGATTATCAGGCAGCTGAGCAGGCATGAATCCTGCGGCCCAGCTGGCGATTATCAGGCAGCTGAGCAGGCATGAATCCTGCGGCCCAGCTGGCGATTATCAGGCAGCTGAGCAGGCATGAATCCTGCGGCCCAGCTGGCGATTATCAGGCAGCTGAGCAGGCATGAATCCTGCGGCCCAGCTGGCGATTATCAGGCAGCTGAGCAGGCATGAATCCTGCGGCCCAGCTGGCGATTATCAGGCAGCTGAGCAGGCATGAATCCTGCGGCCCAGCTGGCGATTATCAGGCAGCTGAGCAGGCATGAATCCTGCGGCCCAGCTGGCGATTATCAGGCAGCTGAGCAGGCATGAATCCCGGCCCAGCTGGCGATTATCAGGCAGCTGAGCAGGCATGAATCCTGCGGCCCAGCTGGCGATTATCAGGCAGCTGAGCAGGCATGAATCCTGCGGCCCAGCTGGCGGTTATCAGGCAGCTGAGCAGGCATGAATCCTGCGGCCCAGCTGGCGATTATCAGGCAGCTGAGCAGGCATGAATCCCGGCCCAGCTGGCGATTATCAGGCAGCTGAGCAGGCGCTGATCCCGCACCTCAGCAGGCACTGATCACGTGCCTGTCATGCAGTGATCAGGTGACTGAGAGGCGCTGATCATGTGACTGCTCATGTGCTGATCAGGTAGCTCTCCTGCACGGATCATGTGCCTCAGCAGGCAAGAATCAGCAGCTGAGCAGGCATGAATCCTGCGGCCCAGCTGGCGATTATCAGGCAGCTGAGCAGGCATGAATCCTGCGGCCCAGCTGGCGATTATCAGGCAGCTGAGCAGGCATGAATCCTGCGGCCCAGCTGGCGATTATCAGGCAGCTGAGCAGGCATGAATCCTGCGGCCCAGCTGGCGATTATCAGGCAGCTGAGCAGGCATGAATCCTGCGGCCCAGCTGGCGATTATCAGGCAGCTGAGCAGGCATGAATCCTGCGGCCCAGCTGGCGATTATCAGGCAGCTGAGCAGGCATGAATCCTGCGGCCCAGCTGGCGGTTATCAGGCAGCTGAGCAGGCATGAATCCTGCGGCCCAGCTGGCGATTATCAGGCAGCTGAGCAGGCATGAATCCTGCGGCCCAGCTGGCGATTATCAGGCAGCTGAGCAGGCGCTGATCCCGCACCTCAGCAGGCACTGATCACGTGCCTGTCATGCAGTGATCAGGTGACTGAGAGGCGCTGATCATGTGACTGCTCATGTGCTGATCAGGTAGCTCTCCTGCACGGATCATGTGCCTCAGCAGGCAAGAATCAAGCAGCTGAGCAGGCATGAATCCTGCGGCCCAGCTGGCGATTATCAGGCAGCTGAGCAGGCATGAATCCCGGCCCAGCTGGCGATTATCAGGCAGCTGAGCAGGCATGAATCCTGCGGCCCAGCTGGCGATTATCAGGCAGCTGAGCAGGCATGAATCCCGGCCCAGCTGGCGATTATCAGGCAGCTGAGCAGGCATGAATCCTGCGGCCCAGCTGGCGATTATCAGGCAGCTGAGCAGGCATGAATCCTGCGGCCCAGCTGGCGATTATCAGGCAGCTGAGCAGGCGCTGATCCTGCACCTCAGCAGGCACTGATCACGTGCCTGTCATGCAGTGATCAGGTGACTGAGAGGCGCTGATCATGTGACTGCTCATGTGCTGATCAGGCAGCTCTCCTGCACGGATCATGTGCCCCAGCAGGCAAGAATCAAGCAGCTGAGCAGGCATGAATCCTGCGGCCCAGCTGGCGATTATCAGGCAGCTGAGCAGGCATGAATCCTGCGGCCCAGCTGGCGATTATCAGGCAGCTGAGCAGGCATGAATCCTGCGGCCCAGCTGGCGATTATCAGGCAGCTGAGCAGGCATGAATCCTGCGGCCCAGCTGGCGATTATCAGGCAGCTGAGCAGGCATGAATCCTGCGGCCCAGCTGGGATTATCAGGCAGCTGAGCAGGCATGAATCCTGCGGCCCAGCTGGCGATTATCAGGCAGCTGAGCAGGCATGAATCCTGCGGCCCAGCTGGCGATTATCAGGCAGCTGAGCAGGCATGAATCCTGCGGCCCAGCTGGCGATTATCAGGCAGCTGAGCAGGCATGAATCCTGCGGCCCAGCTGGCGATTATCAGGCAGCTGAGCAGGCATGAATCCTGCGGCCCAGCTGGCGATTATCAGGCAGCTGAGCAGGCGCTGATCCCGCACCTCAGCAGGCACTGATCACGTGCCTGTCATGCAGTGATCAGGTGACTGAGAGGCGCTGATCATGTGACTGCTCATGTGCTGATCAGGTAGCTCTCCTGCACGGATCATGTGCCTCAGCAGGCAAGAATCAGCAGCTGAGCAGGCATGAATCCTGCGGCCCAGCTGGCGATTATCAGGCAGCTGAGCAGGCATGAATCCTGCGGCCCAGCTGGCGATTATCAGGCAGCTGAGCAGGCATGAATCCTGCGGCCCAGCTGGCGATTATCAGGCAGCTGAGCAGGCATGAATCCTGCGGCCCAGCTGGCGATTATCAGGCAGCTGAGCAGGCATGAACTGCGGCCCAGCTGGCGATTATCAGGCAGCTGAGCAGGCATGAATCCTGCGGCCCAGCTGGCGATTATCAGGCAGCTGAGCAGGCATGAATCCTGCGGCCCAGCTGGCGATTATCAGGCAGCTGAGCAGGCATGAATCCTGCGGCCCAGCTGGCGATTATCAGGCAGCTGAGCAGGCATGAATCCTGCGGCCCAGCTGGCGTTATCAGGCAGCTGAGCAGGCATGAATCCTGCGGCCCAGCTGGCGATTATCAGGCAGCTGAGCAGGCATGAATCCTGCGGCCCAGCTGGCGATTATCAGGCAGCTGAGCAGGCATGAATCCTGCGGCCCAGCTGGCGATTATCAGGCAGCTGAGCAGGCATGAATCCTGCGGCCCAGCTGGCGATTATCAGGCAGCTGAGCAGGCGCTGATCCCGCACTCAGCAGGCACTGATCACGTGCCTGTCATGCAGTGATCAGGTGACTGAGAGGCGCTGATCATGTGACTGCTCATGTGCTGATCAGGTAGCTCTCCTGCACGGATCATGTGCCTCAGCAGGCAAGAATCAAGCAGCTGAGCAGGCATGAATCCTGCGGCCCAGCTGGCGATTATCAGGCAGCTGAGCAGGCATGAATCCTGCGGCCCAGCTGGCGATTATCAGGCAGCTGAGCAGGCATGAATCCTGCGGCCCAGCTGGCGATTATCAGGCAGCTGAGCAGGCATGAATCCTGCGGCCCAGCTGGCGATTATCAGGCAGCTGAGCAGGCATGAATCCTGCGGCCCAGCTGGCGATTATCAGGCAGCTGAGCAGGCATGAATCCTGCGGCCCAGCTGGCGATTATCAGGCAGCTGAGCAGGCATGAATCCTGCGGCCCAGCTGGCGATTATCAGGCAGCTGAGCAGGCATGAATCCCGGCCCAGCTGGCGATTATCAGGCAGCTGAGCAGGCATGAATCCTGCGGCCCAGCTGGCGATTATCAGGCAGCTGAGCAGGCATGAATCCTGCGGCCCAGCTGGCGATTATCAGGCAGCTGAGCAGGCATGAATCCTGCGGCCCAGCTGGCGATTATCAGGCAGCTGAGCAGGCATGAATCCTGCGGCCCAGCTGGCGGTTATCAGGCAGCTGAGCAGGCATGAATCCTGCGGCCCAGCTGGCGATTATCAGGCAGCTGAGCAGGCATGAATCCTGCGGCCCAGCTGGCGATTATCAGGCAGCTGAGCAGGCATGAATCCTGCGGCCCAGCTGGCGATTATCAGGCAGCTGAGCAGGCATGAATCCTGCGGCCCAGCTGGCGATTATCAGGCAGCTGAGCAGGCATGAATCCTGCGGCCCAGCTGGCGATTATCAGGCAGCTGAGCAGGCATGAATCCTGCGGCCCAGCTGGCGATTATCAGGCAGCTGAGCAGGCATGAATCCTGCGGCCCAGCTGGCGATTATCAGGCAGCTGAGCAGGCATGAATCCTGCGGCCCAGCTGGCGATTATCAGGCAGCTGAGCAGGCATGAATCCTGCGGCCCAGCTGGCGATTATCAGGCAGCTGAGCAGGCATGAATCCTGCGGCCCAGCTGGCGATTATCAGGCAGCTGAGCAGGCATGAATCCTGCGGCCCAGCTGGCGATTATCAGGCAGCTGAGCAGGCATGAATCCTGCGGCCCAGCTGGCGATTATCAGGCAGCTGAGCAGGCATGAATCCTGCGGCCCAGCTGGCGATTATCAGGCAGCTGAGCAGGCGCTGATCCCGCACCTCAGCAGGCACTGATCACGTGCCTGTCATGCAGTGATCAGGTGACTGAGAGGCGCTGATCATGTGACTGCTAATGTGCTGATCAGGTAGCTCTCCTGCACGGATCATGTGCCTCAGCAGGCAAGAATCAAGCAGCTGAGCAGGCATGAATCCTGCGGCCCAGCTGGCGATTATCAGGCAGATGAGCAGGCATGAATCCTGCGGCCCAGCTGGCGATTATCAGGCAGCTGAGCAGGCATGAATCCTGCGGCCCAGCTGGCGATTATCAGGCAGCTGAGCAGGCATGAATCCTGCGGCCCAGCTGGCGATTATCAGGCAGCTGAGCAGGCATGAATCCTGCGGCCCAGCTGGCGATTATCAGGCAGCTGAGCAGGCATGAATCCTGCGGCCCAGCTGCCGGATATCAGGCAGCTGAGCAGGCATGAATCCTGCGGCCCAGCTGGCGATTATCAGGCAGCTGAGCAGGCATGAATCCTGCGGCCCAGCTGGCGGTTATCAGGCAGCTGAGCAGGCATGAATCCTGCGGCCCAGCTGGCGATTATCAGGCAGCTGAGCAGGCATGAATCCTGCGGCCCAGCTGGCGATTATCAGGCAGCTGAGCAGGCGCTGATCCGCACCTCAGCAGGCACTGATCACGTGCCTGTCATGCAGTGATCAGGTGACTGAGAGGCGCTGATCATGTGACTGCTCATGTGCTGATCAGGTAGCTCTCCTGCACGGATCATGTGCCTCAGCAGGCAGAATCAAGCAGCTGAGCAGGCATGAATCCTGCGGCCCAGCTGGCGATTATCAGGCAGCTGAGCAGGCATGAATCCTGCGGCCCAGCTGGCGATTATCAGGCAGCTGAGCAGGCATGAATCCTGCGGCCCAGCTGGCGATTATCAGGCAGCTGAGCAGGCATGAATCCCGGCCCAGCTGGCGATTATCAGGCAGCTGAGCAGGCATGAATCCTGCGGCCCAGCTGGCGATTATCAGGCAGCTGAGCAGGCGCTGATCCCGCACCAGCAGGCACTGATCACGTGCCTGTCATGCAGTGATCAGGTGACTGAGAGGCGCTGATCATGTGACTGCTCATGTGCTGATCAGGTAGCTCCTGCACGGATCATGTGCCCAGCTGGCAAGAATCAAGCAGCTGAGCAGGCATGAATCCTGCGGCCCAGCTGGCGATTATCAGGCAGCTGAGCAGGCATGAATCCTGCGGCCCAGCTGGCGATTATCAGGCAGCTGAGCAGGCATGAATCCTGCGGCCCAGCTGGCGATTATCAGGCAGCTGAGCAGGCATGAATCCTGCGGCCCAGCTGGCGATTATCAGGCAGCTGAGCAGGCATGAATCCTGCGGCCCAGCTGGCGATTATCAGGCAGCTGAGCAGGCGCTGATCCCGCACCCCAGCAGGCACTGATCACGTGCCTGTCATGCAGTGATCAGGTGACTGAGAGGCGCTGATCATGTGACTGCTCATGTGCTGATCAGGTAGCTCTCCTGCACGGATCATGTGCCTCAGCAGGCAAGAATCAAGCAGCTGAGCAGGCATGAATCCTGCGGCCCAGCTGGCGATTATCAGGCAGCTGAGCAGGCATGAATCCTGCGGCCCAGCTGGCGATTATCAGGCAGCTGAGCAGGCATGAATCCTGCGGCCCAGCTGGCGATTATCAGGCAGCTGAGCAGGCATGAATCCTGCGGCCCAGCTGGGTTATCAGGCAGCTGAGCAGGCATGAATCCTGCGGCCCAGCTGGCGATTATCAGGCAGCTGAGCAGGCATGAATCCTGCGGCCCAGCTGGCGATTATCAGGCAGCTGAGCAGGCATGAATCCTGCGGCCCAGCTGGCGTTATCAGGCAGCTGAGCAGGCATGAATCCTGCGGCCCAGCTGGCGATTATCAGGCAGCTGAGCAGGCATGAATCCTGCGGCCCAGCTGGCGATTATCAGGCAGCTGAGCAGGCATGAATCCTGCGGCCCAGCTGGCGATTATCAGGCAGCTGAGCAGGCGCTGATCCCGCACCTCAGCAGGCACTGATCACGTGCCTGTCATGCAGTGATCAGGTGACTGAGAGGCGCTGATCATGTGACTGCTCATGTGCTGATCAGGTAGCTCTCCTGCACGGATCATGTGCCTCAGCAGGCAAGAATCAAGCAGCTGAGCAGGCATGAATCCTGCGGCCCAGCTGGCGATTATCAGGCAGCTGAGCAGGCATGAATCCTGCGGCCCAGCTGGCGATTATCAGGCAGCTGAGCAGGCATGAATCCTGCGGCCCAGCTGGCGATTATCAGGCAGCTGAGCAGGCATGAATCCTGCGGCCCAGCTGGCGATTATCAGGCAGCTGAGCAGGCATGAATCCTGCGGCCCAGCTGGCGATTATCAGGCAGCTGAGCAGGCATGAATCCTGCGGCCCAGCTGGCGATTATCAGGCAGCTGAGCAGGCATGAATCCTGCGGCCCAGCTGGCGGTTATCAGGCAGCTGAGCAGGCATGAATCCTGCGGCCCAGCTGGCGATTATCAGGCAGCTGAGCAGGCATGAATCCTGCGGCCCAGCTGGCGATTATCAGGCAGCTGAGCAGGCATGAATCCTGCGGCCCAGCTGGCGATTATCAGGCAGCTGAGCAGGCATGAATCCTGCGGCCCAGCTGGCGATTATCAGGCAGCTGAGCAGGCATGAATCCTGCGGCCCAGCTGGCGATTATCAGGCAGCTGAGCAGGCATGAATCCTGCGGCCCAGCTGGCGATTATCAGGCAGCTGAGCAGGCATGAATCCTGCGGCCCAGCTGGCGATTATCAGGCAGCTGAGCAGGCATGAATCCTGCGGCCCAGCTGGCGATTATCAGGCAGCTGAGCAGGCATGAATCCTGCGGCCCAGCTGGCGATTATCAGGCAGCTGAGCAGGCATGAATCCTGCGGCCCAGCTGGCGATTATCAGGCAGCTGAGCAGGCATGAATCCTGCGGCCCAGCTGGCGATTATCAGGCAGCTGAGCAGGCATGAATCCTGCGGCCCAGCTGGCGATTATCAGGCAGCTGAGCAGGCATGAATCCTGCGGCCCAGCTGGCGATTATCAGGCAGCTGAGCAGGCATGAATCCTGCGGCCCAGCTGGCGATTATCAGGCAGCTGAGCAGGCATGAATCCTGCGGCCCAGCTGGCGGTTATCAGGCAGCTGAGCAGGCATGAATCCTGCGGCCCAGCTGGCGATTATCAGGCAGCTGAGCAGGCATGAATCCTGCGGCCCAGCTGGCGATTATCAGGCAGCTGAGCAGGCATGATCCCGCGGCCCAGCAGGCACTGATCACGTGCCTGTCATGCAGTGATCAGGTGACTGAGAGGCGCTGATCATGTGACTGCTGGTGCTGATCAGGTAGCTCTCCTGCACGGATCATGTGCCTCAGCAGGCAAGAATCAGGCAGCTGAGCAGGCATGAATCCTGCGGCCCAGCTGGCGATTATCAGGCAGCTGAGCAGGCATGAATCCTGCGGCCCAGCTGGCGATTATCAGGCAGCTGAGCAGGCATGAATCCTGCGGCCCAGCTGGCGATTATCAGGCAGCTGAGCAGGCATGAATCCTGCGGCCCAGCTGGCGGTTATCAGGCAGCTGAGCAGGCATGAATCCTGCGGCCCAGCTGGCGATTATCAGGCAGCTGAGCAGGCATGAATCCTGCGGCCCAGCTGGCGATTATCAGGCAGCTGAGCAGGCGCTGATCCCGCACCTCAGCAGGCACTGATCACGTGCCTGTCATGCAGTGATCAGGTGACTGAGAGGCGCTGATCATGTGACTGCTCATGTGCTGATCAGGTAGCTCTCCTGCACGGATCATGTGCCTCAGCAGGCAGATCAGGCAGCTGAGCAGGCATGAATCCTGCGGCCCAGCTGGCGATTATCAGGCAGCTGAGCAGGCATGAATCCTGCGGCCCAGCTGGCGATTATCAGGCAGCTGAGCAGGCATGAATCCTGCGGCCCAGCTGGCGATTATCAGGCAGCTGAGCAGGCATGAATCCTGCGGCCCAGCTGGCGATTATCAGGCAGCTGAGCAGGCATGAATCCTGCGGCCCAGCTGGCGATTATCAGGCAGCTGAGCAGGCATGAATCCTGCGGCCCAGCTGGCGATTATCAGGCAGCTGAGCAGGCATGAATCCTGCGGCCCAGCTGGCGATTATCAGGCAGCTGAGCAGGCATGAATCCTGCGGCCCAGCTGTCGGTTATCAGGCAGCTGAGCAGGCATGAATCCTGCGGCCCAGCTGGCGATTATCAGGCAGCTGAGCAGGCATGAATCCTGCGGCCCAGCTGGCGATTATCAGGCAGCTGAGCAGGCATGAATCCTGCGGCCCAGCTGGCGATTATCAGGCAGCTGAGCAGGCATGATCCCGCACCTCAGCAGGCACTGATCAGGTCAGCAGTGAGCAGGCACTGAAGGCGCTGCGTGACTGCTGGTGCTGATCAGGCAGCTCTCCTGCACGGATCATGTGCCTCAGCAGGCGATTATCAGGCAGCTGAGCAGGCATGAATCCTGCGGCCCAGCTGGCGATTATCAGGCAGCTGAGCAGGCATGAATCCTGCGGCCCAGCTGGCGATTATCAGGCAGCTGAGCAGGCATGAATCCTGCGGCCCAGCTGGCGTTATCAGGCAGCTGAGCAGGCATGAATCCTGCGGCCCAGCTGGCGATTATCAGGCAGCTGAGCAGGCATGAATCCTGCGGCCCAGCTGGCGATTATCAGGCAGCTGAGCAGGCGCTGATCCCGCACCTCAGCAGGCACTGATCACGTGCCTGTCATGCAGTGATCAGGTGACTGAGAGGCGCTGATCATGTGACTGCTGTGTGCTGATCAGCTCTCCTGCACGGATCATGTGCCTCAGCAGGCAAGAATCAGGCAGCTGAGCAGGCATGAATCCTGCGGCCCAGCTGGCGATTATCAGGCAGCTGAGCAGGCATGAATCCTGCGGCCCAGCTGGCGATTATCAGGCAGCTGAGCAGGCATGAATCCTGCGGCCCAGCTGGCGATTATCAGGCAGCTGAGCAGGCATGAATCCTGCGGCCCAGCTGGCGATTATCAGGCAGCTGAGCAGGCATGAATCCTGCGGCCCAGCTGGCGATTATCAGGCAGCTGAGCAGGCGCTGATCCCGCACCTCAGCAGGCACTGATCACGTGCCTGTCATGCAGTGATCAGGTGACTGAGAGGCGCTGATCATGTGACTGCTCATGTGGATCAGGTAGCTCTCCTGCACGGATCATGTGCCTCAGCAGGCAAGAATCAAGCAGCTGAGCAGGCATGAATCCTGCGGCCCAGCTGGCGATTATCAGGCAGCTGAGCAGGCATGAATCCTGCGGCCCAGCTGGCGATTATCAGGCAGCTGAGCAGGCATGAATCCTGCGGCCCAGCTGGCGATTATCAGGCAGCTGAGCAGGCATGAATCCTGCGGCCCAGCTGGCGATTATCAGGCAGCTGAGCAGGCATGAATCCTGCGGCCCAGCTGGCGATTATCAGGCAGCTGAGCAGGCATGAATCCTGCGGCCCAGCTGGCGATTATCAGGCAGCTGAGCAGGCATGAATCCTGCGGCCCAGCTGGCGATTATCAGGCAGCTGAGCAGGCATGAATCCTGCGGCCCAGCTGGCGATTATCAGGCAGCTGAGCAGGCATGAATCCTGCGGCCCAGCTGGCGATTATCAGGCAGCTGAGCAGGCATGAATCCTGCGGCCCAGCTGGCGATTATCAGGCAGCTGAGCAGGCATGAATCCTGCGGCCCAGCTGGCGATTATCAGGCAGCTGAGCAGGCGCTGATCCCGCACCTCAGCAGGCACTGATCACGTGCCTGTCATGCAGTGATCAGGTGACTGAGAGGCGCTGATCATGTGACTGCTCATGTGCTGATCAGGTAGCTCTCCTGCACGGATCATGTGCCTCAGCAGGCAAGAATCAAGCAGCTGAGCAGGCATGAATCCTGCGGCCCAGCTGGCGATTATCAGGCAGCTGAGCAGGCATGAATCCTGCGGCCCAGCTGGCGATTATCAGGCAGCTGAGCAGGCATGAATCCTGCGGCCCAGCTGGCGATTATCAGGCAGCTGAGCAGGCATGAATCCTGCGGCCCAGCTGGCGATTATCAGGCAGCTGAGCAGGCATGAATCCTGCGGCCCAGCTGGCGATTATCAGGCAGCTGAGCAGGCATGAATCCTGCGGCCCAGCTGGCGATTATCAGGCAGCTGAGCAGGCATGAATCCTGCGGCCCAGCTGGCGATTATCAGGCAGCTGAGCAGGCATGAATCCTGCGGCCCAGCTGGCGATTATCAGGCAGCTGAGCAGGCATGAATCCTGCGGCCCAGCTGGCGATTATCAGGCAGCTGAGCAGGCATGAATCCTGCGGCCCAGCTGGCGATTATCAGGCAGCTGAGCAGGCATGAATCCTGCGGCCCAGCTGGCGATTATCAGGCAGCTGAGCAGGCATGAATCCTGCGGCCCAGCTGGCGATTATCAGGCAGCTGAGCAGGCATGAATCCTGCGGCCCAGCTGGCGATTATCAGGCAGCTGAGCAGGCATGAATCCTGCGGCCCAGCTGGCGATTATCAGGCAGCTGAGCAGGCATGAATCCTGCGGCCCAGCTGGCGATTATCAGGCAGCTGAGCAGGCATGAATCCTGCGGCCCAGCTGGCGATTATCAGGCAGCTGAGCAGGCATGAATCCTGCGGCCCAGCTGGCGATTATCAGGCAGCTGAGCAGGCATGAATCCTGCGGCCCAGCTGGCGATTATCAGGCAGCTGAGCAGGCATGAATCCTGCGGCCCAGCTGGCGATTATCAGGCAGCTGAGCAGGCATGAATCCTGCGGCCCAGCTGGCGATTATCAGGCAGCTGAGCAGGCATGAATCCTGCGGCCCAGCTGGCGATTATCAGGCAGCTGAGCAGGCGCTGATCCCGCACCTCAGCAGGCACTGATCACGTGCCTGTCATGCAGTGATCAGGTGACTGAGAGGCGCTGATCATGTGACTGCTCATGTGCTGATCAGGTAGCTCCTGCACGGATCATGTGCCTCAGCAGGCAAGAATCAAGCAGCTGAGCAGGCATGAATCCTGCGGCCCAGCTGGCGATTATCAGGCAGCTGAGCAGGCATGAATCCTGCGGCCCAGCTGGCGATTATCAGGCAGCTGAGCAGGCATGAATCCTGCGGCCCAGCTGGCGATTATCAGGCAGCTGAGCAGGCATGAATCCTGCGGCCCAGCTGGCGATTATCAGGCAGCTGAGCAGGCATGAATCCTGCGGCCCAGCTGGCGATTATCAGGCAGCTGAGCAGGCATGAATCCTGCGGCCCAGCTGGCGATTATCAGGCAGCTGAGCAGGCGCTGATCCCGCACTCAGCAGGCACTGATCACGTGCCTGTCATGCAGTGATCAGGTGACTGAGAGGCGCTGATCATGTGACTGCTCATGTGCTGATCAGGTAGCTCTCCTGCACGGATCATGTGCCTCAGCAGGCAAGAATCAAGCAGCTGAGCAGGCATGAATCCTGCGGCCCAGCTGGCGATTATCAGGCAGCTGAGCAGGCATGAATCCTGCGGCCCAGCTGGCGATTATCAGGCAGCTGAGCAGGCATGAATCCTGCGGCCCAGCTGGCGATTATCAGGCAGCTGAGCAGGCATGAATCCTGCGGCCCAGCTGGCGATTATCAGGCAGCTGAGCAGGCATGAATCCTGCGGCCCAGCTGGCGATTATCAGGCAGCTGAGCAGGCATGAATCCTGCGGCCCAGCTGGCGATTATCAGGCAGCTGAGCAGGCATGAATCCTGCGGCCCAGCTGGCGATTATCAGGCAGCTGAGCAGGCATGAATCCTGCGGCCCAGCTGGCGATTATCAGGCAGCTGAGCAGGCATGAATCCTGCGGCCCAGCTGGCGATTATCAGGCAGCTGAGCAGGCATGAATCCTGCGGCCCAGCTGGCGATTATCAGGCAGCTGAGCAGGCATGAATCCTGCGGCCCAGCTGGCGATTATCAGGCAGCTGAGCAGGCATGAATCCTGCGGCCCAGCTGGCGATTATCAGGCAGCTGAGCAGGCATGAATCCTGCGGCCCAGCTGGCGATTATCAGGCAGCTGAGCAGGCATGATCCCGCACCTCAGCAGGCACTGATCACGTGCCTGTCATGCAGTGATCAGGTGACTGAGAGGCGCTGATCATGTGACTGCTCATGTGCTGATCAGGTAGCTCTCCTGCACGGATCATGTGCCTCAGCAGGCAAGAATCAGGCAGCTGAGCAGGCATGAATCCTGCGGCCCAGCTGGCGATTATCAGGCAGCTGAGCAGGCATGAATCCTGCGGCCCAGCTGGCGATTATCAGGCAGCTGAGCAGGCATGAATCCTGCGGCCCAGCTGGCGATTATCAGGCAGCTGAGCAGGCATGAATCCTGCGGCCCAGCTGGCGATTATCAGGCAGCTGAGCAGGCATGAATCCTGCGGCCCAGCTGGCGATTATCAGGCAGCTGAGCAGGCGCTGATCCTGCACCTCAGCAGGCACTGATCACGTGCCTGTCATGCAGTGATCAGGTGACTGAGAGGCCTGATCATGTGACTGCTCATGTGCTGATCAGGTAGCTCTCCTGCACGGATCATGTGCCTCAGCAGGCAAGAATCAAGCAGCTGAGCAGGCATGAATCCTGCGGCCCAGCTGGCGATTATCAGGCAGCTGAGCAGGCATGAATCCTGCGGCCCAGCTGGCGATTATCAGGCAGCTGAGCAGGCATGAATCCTGCGGCCCAGCTGGCGATTATCAGGCAGCTGAGCAGGCATGAATCCTGCGGCCCAGCTGGCGATTATCAGGCAGCTGAGCAGGCATGAATCCTGCGGCCCAGCTGGCGATTATCAGGCAGCTGAGCAGGCGCTGATCCCGCACCTCAGCAGGCACTGATCACGTGCCTGTCATGCAGTGATCAGGTGACTGAGAGGCGCTGATCATGTGACTGCTCATGTGCTGATCAGGTAGCTCTCCTGCACGGATCATGTGCCCAGCAGGCAAGAATCAGCAGCTGAGCAGGCATGAATCCTGCGGCCCAGCTGGCGATTATCAGGCAGCT
Organism: Bos javanicus; assembly: GCF_032452875.1. Taxonomy (NCBI): domain Eukaryota; kingdom Metazoa; phylum Chordata; class Mammalia; order Artiodactyla; family Bovidae; genus Bos; species Bos javanicus. The sequence goes on along the minus strand of NW_026894600.1, from coordinate 79,865 downwards.
GAGCAGGCATGAATCCTGCGGCCCAGCTGGCGATTATCAGGCAGCTGAGCAGGCATGAATCCTGCGGCCCAGCTGGCGATTATCAGGCAGCTGAGCAGGCATGAATCCTGCCCAGCTGGCGATTATCAGGCAGCTGAGCAGGCATGAATCCTGCGGCCCAGCTGGCGATTATCAGGCAGCTGAGCAGGCATGAATCCTGCGGCCCAGCTGGCGATTATCAGGCAGCTGAGCAGGCATGAATCCTGCGGCCCAGCTGGCGATTATCAGGCAGCTGAGCAGGCATGAATCCTGCGGCCCAGCTGGCGATTATCAGGCAGCTGAGCAGGCATGAATCCTGCGGCCCAGCTGGCGATTATCAGGCAGCTGAGCAGGCATGAATCCTGCGGCCCAGCTGGCGATTATCAGGCAGCTGAGCAGGCATGAATCCTGCGGCCCAGCTGGCGATTATCAGGCAGCTGAGCAGGCGCTGATCCCGCACCTCAGCAGGCACTGATCACGTGCCTGTCATGCAGTGATCAGGTGACTGAGAGGCGCTGATCATGTGACTGCTCATGTGCTGATCAGGTAGCTCTCCTGCACGGATCATGTGCCTCAGCAGGCAAGAATCAAGCAGCTGAGCAGGCATGAATCCTGCGGCCCAGCTGGCGATTATCAGGCAGCTGAGCAGGCATGAATCCTGCGGCCCAGCTGGCGATTATCAGGCAGCTGAGCAGGCATGAATCCTGCGGCCCAGCTGGCGATTATCAGGCAGCTGAGCAGGCATGAATCCTGCGGCCCAGCTGGCGATTATCAGGCAGCTGAGCAGGCATGAATCCTGCGGCCCAGCTGGCGATTATCAGGCAGCTGAGCAGGCATGAATCCTGCGGCCCAGCTGGCGATTATCAGGCAGCTGAGCAGGCATGAATCCTGCGGCCCAGCTGGCGATTATCAGGCAGCTGAGCAGGCATGAATCCTGCGGCCCAGCTGGCGATTATCAGGCAGCTGAGCAGGCATGAATCCTGCGGCCCAGCTGGCGATTATCAGGCAGCTGAGCAGGCATGAATCCTGCGGCCCAGCTGGCGATTATCAGGCAGCTGAGCAGGCATGAATCCTGCGGCCCAGCTGGGATTATCAGGCAGCTGAGCAGGCATGAATCCTGCGGCCCAGCTGGCGATTATCAGGCAGCTGAGCAGGCATGAATCCTGCGGCCCAGCTGGCGATTATCAGGCAGCTGAGCAGGCATGAATCCTGCGGCCCAGCTGGCGATTATCAGGCAGCTGAGCAGGCATGAATCCTGCGGCCCAGCTGGCGATTATCAGGCAGCTGAGCAGGCATGAATCCTGCGGCCCAGCTGGCGGTTATCAGGCAGCTGAGCAGGCATGAATCCTGCGGCCCAGCTGGCGATTATCAGGCAGCTGAGCAGGCATGAATCCTGCGGCCCAGCTGGCGATTATCAGGCAGCTGAGCAGGCGCTGATCCCGCACCTCAGCAGGCACTGACGGCCTGTCATGCAGTGATCAGGTGACTGAGAGGCGCTGATCATGTGACTGCTCATGTGCTGATATCAGGTAGCTCTCCTGCACGGATCATGTGCCCAGCTGGCAAGAATCAGGCAGCTGAGCAGGCATGAATCCTGCGGCCCAGCTGGCGATTATCAGGCAGCTGAGCAGGCATGAATCCTGCGGCCCAGCTGGCGATTATCAGGCAGCTGAGCAGGCATGAATCCTGCGGCCCAGCTGGCGATTATCAGGCAGCTGAGCAGGCATGAATCCTGCGGCCCAGCTGGCGATTATCAGGCAGCTGAGCAGGCATGAATCCTGCGGCCCAGCTGGCGATTATCAGGCAGCTGAGCAGGCATGAATCCTGCGGCCCAGCTGGCGATTATCAGGCAGCTGAGCAGGCGCTGATCCCGCACCTCAGCAGGCACTGATCACGTGCCTGTCATGCAGTGATCAGGTGACTGAGAGGCGCTGATCATGTGACTGCTCATGTGCTGATCAGGTAGCTCTCCTGCACGGATCATGTGCCTCAGCAGGCAAGAATCAAGCAGCTGAGCAGGCATGAATCCTGCGGCCCAGCTGGCGATTATCAGGCAGCTGAGCAGGCATGAATCCTGCGGCCCAGCTGGCGATTATCAGGCAGCTGAGCAGGCATGAATCCTGCGGCCCAGCTGGCGATTATCAGGCAGCTGAGCAGGCATGAATCCTGCGGCCCAGCTGGCGATCAGGCAGCTGAGCAGGCATGAATCCTGCGGCCCAGCTGGCGATTATCAGGCAGCTGAGCAGGCATGAATCCTGCGGCCCAGCTGGCGATTATCAGGCAGCTGAGCAGGCATGAATCCTGCGGCCCAGCTGGCGATTATCAGGCAGCTGAGCAGGCATGAATCCTGCGGCCCAGCTGGCGATTATCAGGCAGCTGAGCAGGCATGAATCCTGCGGCCCAGCTGGCGATTATCAGGCAGCTGAGCAGGCATGAATCCTGCGGCCCAGCTGGCGATTATCAGGCAGCTGAGCAGGCGCTGATCCCGCACCTCAGCAGGCACTGATCACGTGCCTGTCATGCAGTGATCAGGTGACTGAGAGGCGCTGATCATGTGACTGCTCATGTGCTGATCAGGTAGCTCTCCTGCACGGATCATGTGCCTCAGCAGGCAAGAATCAGCAGCTGAGCAGGCATGAATCCTGCGGCCCAGCTGGCGATTATCAGGCAGCTGAGCAGGCATGAATCCTGCGGCCCAGCTGGCGATTATCAGGCAGCTGAGCAGGCATGAATCCTGCGGCCCAGCTGGCGATTATCAGGCAGCTGAGCAGGCATGAATCCTGCGGCCCAGCTGGCGATTATCAGGCAGCTGAGCAGGCATGAATCCTGCGGCCCAGCTGGCGATTATCAGGCAGCTGAGCAGGCGCTGATCCCGCACCTCAGCAGGCACTGATCACGTGCCTGTCATGCAGTGATCAGGTGACTGAGAGGCGCTGATCATGTGACTGCTCATGTGCTGATCAGGCAGCTCTCCTGCACGGATCATGTGCCTCAGCAGGCAAGAATCAAGCAGCTGAGCAGGCATGAATCCTGCGGCCCAGCTGGCGATTATCAGGCAGCTGAGCAGGCATGAATCCTGCGGCCCAGCTGGCGATTATCAGGCAGCTGAGCAGGCATGAATCCTGCGGCCCAGCTGGCGATTATCAGGCAGCTGAGCAGGCATGAATCCTGCGGCCCAGCTGGCGATTATCAGGCAGCTGAGCAGGCATGAATCCTGCGGCCCAGCTGGCGATTATCAGGCAGCTGAGCAGGCATGAATCCTGCGGCCCAGCTGGCGATTATCAGGCAGCTGAGCAGGCATGAATCCTGCGGCCCAGCTGGCGATTATCAGGCAGCTGAGCAGGCATGAATCCTGCGGCCCAGCTGGCGATTATCAGGCAGCTGAGCAGGCATGAATCCTGCGGCCCAGCTGGCGATTATCAGGCAGCTGAGCAGGCATGAATCCTGCGGCCCAGCTGGCGATTATCAGGCAGCTGAGCAGGCATGAATCCTGCGGCCCAGCTGGCGATTATCAGGCAGCTGAGCAGGCATGAATCCTGCGGCCCAGCTGGCGGTTATCAGGCAGCTGAGCAGGCATGAATCCTGCGGCCCAGCTGGCGATTATCAGGCAGCTGAGCAGGCATGAATCCTGCGGCCCAGCTGGCGATTATCAGGCAGCTGAGCAGGCATGAATCCTGCGGCCCAGCTGGCGATTATCAGGCAGCTGAGCAGGCGCTGATCCCGCACCTCAGCAGGCACTGATCACGTGCCTGTCATGCAGTGATCAGGTGACTGAGAGGCGCTGATCATGTGACTGCTCATGTGCTGATCAGGCAGCTCTCCTGCACGGATCATGTGCCCAGCAGGCAAGAATCAAGCAGCTGAGCAGGCATGAATCCTGCGGCCCAGCTGGCGATTATCAGGCAGCTGAGCAGGCATGAATCCTGCGGCCCAGCTGGCGATTATCAGGCAGCTGAGCAGGCATGAATCCTGCGGCCCAGCTGGCGATTATCAGGCAGCTGAGCAGGCATGAATCCTGCGGCCCAGCTGGCGATTATCAGGCAGCTGAGCAGGCATGAATCCTGCGGCCCAGCTGGCGATTATCAGGCAGCTGAGCAGGCATGAATCCTGCGGCCCAGCTGGCGATTATCAGGCAGCTGAGCAGGCGCTGATCCCGCACCTCAGCAGGCACTGATCACGTGCCTGTCATGCAGTGATCAGGTGACTGAGAGGCGCTGATCATGTGACTGCTCATGTGCTGATCAGGTAGCTCTCCTGCACGGATCATGTGCCTCAGCAGGCAAGAATCAAGCAGCTGAGCAGGCATGAATCCTGCGGCCCAGCTGGCGATTATCAGGCAGCTGAGCAGGCATGAATCCTGCGGCCCAGCTGGCGATTATCAGGCAGCTGAGCAGGCATGAATCCTGCGGCCCAGCTGGCGATTATCAGGCAGCTGAGCAGGCATGAATCCTGCGGCCCAGCTGGCGATTATCAGGCAGCTGAGCAGGCATGAATCCTGCGGCCCAGCTGGGATTATCAGGCAGCTGAGCAGGCATGAATCCTGCGGCCCAGCTGGCGATTATCAGGCAGCTGAGCAGGCGCTGATCCCGCACCCAGCAGGCACTGATCACGTGCCTGTCATGCAGTGATCAGGTGACTGAGAGGCGCTGATCATGTGACTGCTCATGTGCTGATCAGGTAGCTCTCCTGCACGGATCATGCCTCAGCAGGCAAGAATCAAGCAGCTGAGCAGGCATGAATCCTGCGGCCCAGCTGGCGATTATCAGGCAGCTGAGCAGGCATGAATCCTGCGGCCCAGCTGGCGATTATCAGGCAGCTGAGCAGGCATGAATCCTGCGGCCCAGCTGGCGATTATCAGGCAGCTGAGCAGGCATGAATCCTGCGGCCCAGCTGGCGATTATCAGGCAGCTGAGCAGGCATGAATCCTGCGGCCCAGCTGGCGATTATCAGGCAGCTGAGCAGGCGCTGAATCCCGGCTCAGCAGGCACTGATCACGTGCCTGTCATGCAGTGATCAGGTGACTGAGAGGCGCTGATCATGTGACTGCTCATGTGCTGATCAGGCAGCTCTCCTGCACGGATCATGTGCCCCAGCAGGCAAGAATCAGCAGCTGAGCAGGCATGAATCCTGCGGCCCAGCTGGCGATTATCAGGCAGCTGAGCAGGCATGAATCCTGCGGCCCAGCTGGCGATTATCAGGCAGCTGAGCAGGCATGAATCCTGCGGCCCAGCTGGCGATTATCAGGCAGCTGAGCAGGCATGAATCCTGCGGCCCAGCTGGCGATTATCAGGCAGCTGAGCAGGCATGAATCCTGCGGCCCAGCTGGCGATTATCAGGCAGCTGAGCAGGCGCTGATCCCGCACCTCAGCAGGCACTGATCACGTGCCTGTCATGCAGTGATCAGGTGACTGAGAGGCGCTGATCATGTGACTGCTCATGTGCTGATCAGGTAGCTCTCCTGCACGGATCATGTGCCTCAGCAGGCAAGAATCAGCAGCTGAGCAGGCATGAATCCTGCGGCCCAGCTGGCGATTATCAGGCAGCTGAGCAGGCATGAATCCTGCGGCCCAGCTGGCGATTATCAGGCAGCTGAGCAGGCATGAATCCTGCGGCCCAGCTGGCGATTATCAGGCAGCTGAGCAGGCATGAATCCTGCGGCCCAGCTGGCGATTATCAGGCAGCTGAGCAGGCATGAATCCTGCGGCCCAGCTGGCGATTATCAGGCAGCTGAGCAGGCATGAATCCTGCGGCCCAGCTGGCGTTATCAGGCAGCTGAGCAGGCATGAATCCTGCGGCCCAGCTGGCTTATCAGGCAGCTGAGCAGGCATGAATCCTGCGGCCCAGCTGGCTTATCAGGCAGCTGAGCAGGCATGAATCCTGCGGCCCAGCTGGCGATTATCAGGCAGCTGAGCAGGCATGAATCCTGCGGCCCAGCTGGCGATTATCAGGCAGCTGAGCAGGCATGAATCCTGCGGCCCAGCTGGCGATTATCAGGCAGCTGAGCAGGCGCTGATCCCGCACCTCAGCAGGCACTGATCACGTGCCTGTCATGCAGTGATCAGGTGACTGAGAGGCGCTGATCATGTGACTGCTCATGTGCTGATCAGGTAGCTCTCCTGCACGGATCATGTGCCTCAGCAGGCAAGAATCAGCAGCTGAGCAGGCATGAATCCTGCGGCCCAGCTGGCGATTATCAGGCAGCTGAGCAGGCATGAATCCTGCGGCCCAGCTGGCGATTATCAGGCAGCTGAGCAGGCATGAATCCTGCGGCCCAGCTGGCGATTATCAGGCAGCTGAGCAGGCATGAATCCTGCGGCCCAGCTGGCGATTATCAGGCAGCTGAGCAGGCATGAATCCTGCGGCCCAGCTGGCGATTATCAGGCAGCTGAGCAGGCATGAATCCTGCGGCCCAGCTGGCGATTATCAGGCAGCTGAGCAGGCATGAATCCTGCGGCCCAGCTGGCGATTATCAGGCAGCTGAGCAGGCATGAATCCTGCGGCCCAGCTGGCGATTATCAGGCAGCTGAGCAGGCATGAATCCTGCGGCCCAGCTGGCGATTATCAGGCAGCTGAGCAGGCATGAATCCTGCGGCCCAGCTGGCGATTATCAGGCAGCTGAGCAGGCATGAATCCTGCGGCCCAGCTGGCGATTATCAGGCAGCTGAGCAGGCATGAATCCTGCGGCCCAGCTGGCGATTATCAGGCAGCTGAGCAGGCATGAATCCTGCGGCCCAGCTGGCGATTATCAGGCAGCTGAGCAGGCATGAATCCTGCGGCCCAGCTGGCGATTATCAGGCAGCTGAGCAGGCATGAATCCTGCGGCCCAGCTGGCGATTATCAGGCAGCTGAGCAGGCATGAATCCTGCGGCCCAGCGCATTATCAGGCAGCTGAGCAGGCATGAATCCTGCGGCCCAGCTGGCGATTATCAGGCAGCTGAGCAGGTGATCCTGCCCAGCTGGCGATTATCAGGCAGCTGATCAGGCATGAATCCTGTGCCCAGCTGGCGATTATCAGGCAGCTGAGCAGGCATGAATCCTGCGGCCCAGCTGGCGATTATCAGGCAGCTGAGCAGGCATGAATCCTGCGGCCCAGCTGGCGATTATCAGGCAGCTGAGCAGGCATGAATCCTGCGGCCCAGCTGGCGATTATCAGGCAGCTGAGCAGGCATGAATCCTGCGGCCCAGCTGGCGATTATCAGGCAGCTGAGCAGGCATGAATCCTGCGGCCCAGCTGGCGATTATCAGGCAGCTGAGCAGGCGCTGATCCCGCACCTCAGCAGGCACTGATCACGTGCCTGTCATGCAGTGATCAGGTGACTGAGAGGCGCTGATCATGTGACTGCTCATGTGCTGATCAGGTAGCTCTCCTGCACGGATCATGTGCCTCAGCAGGCAAGAATCAAGCAGCTGAGCAGGCATGAATCCTGCGGCCCAGCTGGCGATTATCAGGCAGCTGAGCAGGCATGAATCCTGCGGCCCAGCTGGCGATTATCAGGCAGCTGAGCAGGCATGAATCCTGCGGCCCAGCTGGCGATTATCAGGCAGCTGAGCAGGCATGAATCCTGCGGCCCAGCTGGCGATTATCAGGCAGCTGAGCAGGCATGAATCCTGCGGCCCAGCTGGCGATTATCAGGCAGCTGAGCAGGCATGAATCCTGCGGCCCAGCTGGCGATTATCAGGCAGCTGAGCAGGCGCTGATCCCGCACCTCAGCAGGCACTGATCACGTGCCTGTCATGCAGTGATCAGGTGACTGAGAGGCGCTGATCATGTGACTGCTCATGTGCTGATCAGGTAGCTCTCCTGCACGGATCATGTGCCTCAGCAGGCAAGAATCAAGCAGCTGAGCAGGCATGAATCCTGCGGCCCAGCTGGCGATTATCAGGCAGCTGAGCAGGCATGAATCCTGCGGCCCAGCTGGCGATTATCAGGCAGCTGAGCAGGCATGAATCCTGCGGCCCAGCTGGCGATTATCAGGCAGCTGAGCAGGCATGAATCCTGCGGCCCAGCTGGCGATTATCAGGCAGCTGAGCAGGCATGAATCCTGCGGCCCAGCTGGCGATTATCAGGCAGCTGAGCAGGCATGAATCCTGCGGCCCAGCTGGCGATTATCAGGCAGCTGAGCAGGCATGAATCCTGCGGCCCAGCTGGCGATTATCAGGCAGCTGAGCAGGCATGAATCCTGCGGCCCAGCTGGCGATTATCAGGCAGCTGAGCAGGCATGAATCCTGCGGCCCAGCTGGCGATTATCAGGCAGCTGAGCAGGCATGAATCCTGCGGCCCAGCTGGCGATTATCAGGCAGCTGAGCAGGCGCTGATCCCGCACCTCAGCAGGCACTGATCACGTGCCTGTCATGCAGTGATCAGGTGACTGAGAGGCGCTGATCATGTGACTGCTCATGTGCTGATCAGGTAGCTCTGCACGGATCATGTGCCTCAGCAGGCAAGAATCAAGCAGCTGAGCAGGCATGAATCCTGCGGCCCAGCTGGCGATTATCAGGCAGCTGAGCAGGCATGAATCCTGCGGCCCAGCTGGCGATTATCAGGCAGCTGAGCAGGCATGAATCCTGCGGCCCAGCTGGCGATTATCAGGCAGCTGAGCAGGCATGAATCCTGCGGCCCAGCTGGCGATTATCAGGCAGCTGAGCAGGCATGAATCCTGCGGCCCAGCTGGCGATTATCAGGCAGCTGAGCAGGCATGAATCCTGCGGCCCAGCTGGCGATTATCAGGCAGCTGAGCAGGCATGAATCCTGCGGCCCAGCTGGCGATTATCAGGCAGCTGAGCAGGCATGAATCCTGCGGCCCAGCTGGCGATTATCAGGCAGCTGAGCAGGCATGAATCCTGCGGCCCAGCTGGCGATTATCAGGCAGCTGAGCAGGCATGAATCCTGCGGCCCAGCTGGCGATTATCAGGCAGCTGAGCAGGCGCTGATCCCGCACCTCAGCAGGCACTGATCAGCCTGTCATGCAGTGATCAGGTGACTGAGAGGCGCTGATCATGTGACTGCTCATGTGCTGATCAGGTAGCTCTCCTGCACGGATCATGTGCCTCAGCAGGCAAGAATCAAGCAGCTGAGCAGGCATGAATCCTGCGGCCCAGCTGGCGATTATCAGGCAGCTGAGCAGGCATGAATCCTGCGGCCCAGCTGGCGATTATCAGGCAGCTGAGCAGGCATGAATCCTGCGGCCCAGCTGGCGATTATCAGGCAGCTGAGCAGGCATGAATCCTGCGGCCCAGCTGGCGATTATCAGGCAGCTGAGCAGGCATGAATCCTGCGGCCCAGCTGGCGATTATCAGGCAGCTGAGCAGGCATGAATCCTGCGGCCCAGCTGGCGATTATCAGGCAGCTGAGCAGGCATGAATCCTGCGGCCCAGCTGGCGATTATCAGGCAGCTGAGCAGGCATGAATCCTGCGGCCCAGCTGGCGATTATCAGGCAGCTGAGCAGGCATGAATCCTGCGGCCCAGCTGGCGATTATCAGGCAGCTGAGCAGGCATGAATCCTGCGGCCCAGCTGGCGATTATCAGGCAGCTGAGCAGGCATGAATCCTGCGGCCCAGCTGGCGTTATCAGGCAGCTGAGCAGGCATGAATCCTGCGGCCCAGCTGGCGATTATCAGGCAGCTGAGCAGGCATGAATCCTGCGGCCCAGCTGGCGATTATCAGGCAGCTGAGCAGGCATGAATCCTGCGGCCCAGCTGGCGATTATCAGGCAGCTGAGCAGGCATGAATCCTGCGGCCCAGCTGGCGATTATCAGGCAGCTGAGCAGGCATGAATCCTGCGGCCCAGCTGGCGATTATCAGGCAGCTGAGCAGGCATGAATCCTGCGGCCCAGCTGGCGATTATCAGGCAGCTGAGCAGGCATGAATCCTGCGGCCCAGCTGGCGATTATCAGGCAGCTGAGCAGGCGCTGATCCCGCACCTCAGCAGGCACTGATCACGTGCCTGTCATGCAGTGATCAGGTGACTGAGAGGCGCTGATCATGTGACTGCTCATGTGCTGATCAGGTAGCTCTCCTGCACGGATCATGTGCCTCAGCAGGCAAGAATCAAGCAGCTGAGCAGGCATGAATCCTGCGGCCCAGCTGGCGATTATCAGGCAGCTGAGCAGGCATGAATCCTGCGGCCCAGCTGGCGATTATCAGGCAGCTGAGCAGGCATGAATCCTGCGGCCCAGCTGGCGATTATCAGGCAGCTGAGCAGGCATGAATCCTGCGGCCCAGCTGGCGATTATCAGGCAGCTGAGCAGGCATGAATCCTGCGGCCCAGCTGGCGATTATCAGGCAGCTGAGCAGGCATGAATCCTGCGGCCCAGCTGGCGATTATCAGGCAGCTGAGCAGGCATGAATCCTGCGGCCCAGCTGGCGATTATCAGGCAGCTGAGCAGGCATGAATCCTGCGGCCCAGCTGGCGATTATCAGGCAGCTGAGCAGGCGCTGATCCCGCACCTCAGCAGGCACTGATCACGTGCCTGTCATGCAGTGATCAGGTGACTGAGAGGCGCTGATCATGTGACTGCTCATGCTGCTGATCAGGTAGCTCCTGCACGGATCATGTGCCTCAGCAGGCAAGAATCAAGCAGCTGAGCAGGCATGAATCCTGCGGCCCAGCTGGCGATTATCAGGCAGCTGAGCAGGCATGAATCCTGCGGCCCAGCTGGCGATTATCAGGCAGCTGAGCAGGCATGAATCCTGCGGCCCAGCTGGCGATTATCAGGCAGCTGAGCAGGCATGAATCCTGCGGCCCAGCTGGCGATTATCAGGCAGCTGAGCAGGCATGAATCCTGCGGCCCAGCTGGCGATTATCAGGCAGCTGAGCAGGCATGAATCCTGCGGCCCAGCTGGCGATTATCAGGCAGCTGAGCAGGCGCTGATCCCGCACCTCAGCAGGCACTGATCACGTGCCTGTCATGCAGTGATCAGGTGACTGAGAGGCGCTGATCATGTGACTGCTCATGTGCTATCAGGCAGCTCTCAGGCACGGATCTGCGTGCCCAGCAGGCAAGAATCAGGCAGCTGAGCAGGCATGAATCCTGCGGCCCAGCTGGCGATTATCAGGCAGCTGAGCAGGCATGAATCCTGCGGCCCAGCTGGCGATTATCAGGCAGCTGAGCAGGCATGAATCCTGCGGCCCAGCTGGCGATTATCAGGCAGCTGAGCAGGCATGAATCCTGCGGCCCAGCTGGCGATTATCAGGCAGCTGAGCAGGCATGAATCCTGCGGCCCAGCTGGCGATTATCAGGCAGCTGAGCAGGCATGAATCCTGCGGCCCAGCTGGCGATTATCAGGCAGCTGAGCAGGCATGAATCCTGCGGCCCAGCTGGCGATTATCAGGCAGCTGAGCAGGCATGAATCCTGCGGCCCAGCTGGCGATTATCAGGCAGCTGAGCAGGCATGAATCCTGCGGCCCAGCTGGCGATTATCAGGCAGCTGAGCAGGCATGAATCCTGCGGCCCAGCTGGCGATTATCAGGCAGCTGAGCAGGCATGAATCCTGCGGCCCAGCTGGCGATTATCAGGCAGCTGAGCAGGCATGAATCCTGCGGCCCAGCTGGCGATTATCAGGCAGCTGAGCAGGCATGAATCCTGCGGCCCAGCTGGCGATTATCAGGCAGCTGAGCAGGCATGAATCCTGCGGCCCAGCTGGCGATTATCAGGCAGCTGAGCAGGCATGATCCCGCACCTCAGCAGGCACTGATCACGTGCCTGTCATGCAGTGATCAGGTGACTGAGAGGCGCTGATCATGTGACTGCTCATGTGCTGATCAGGTAGCTGAGCCTGCACGGATCATGTGCCTCAGCAGGCAAGAATCAAGCAGCTGAGCAGGCATGAATCCTGCGGCCCAGCTGGCGATTATCAGGCAGCTGAGCAGGCATGAATCCTGCGGCCCAGCTGGCGATTATCAGGCAGCTGAGCAGGCATGAATCCTGCGGCCCAGCTGGCGATTATCAGGCAGCTGAGCAGGCATGAATCCTGCGGCCCAGCTGGCGATTATCAGGCAGCTGAGCAGGCATGAATCCTGCGGCCCAGCTGGCGATTATCAGGCAGCTGAGCAGGCATGAATCCTGCACCCAGCTGGCATCAGGCAGCTGAGCAGGCATGAATCCTGCGGCCCAGCTGGCGATTATCAGGCAGCTGAGCAGGCATGAATCCTGCGGCCCAGCTGGCGATTATCAGGCAGCTGAGCAGGCATGAATCCTGCGGCCCAGCTGGCGATTATCAGGCAGCTGAGCAGGCATGAATCCTGCGGCCCAGCTGGCGATTATCAGGCAGCTGAGCAGGCATGAATCCTGCGGCCCAGCTGGCGATTATCAGGCAGCTGAGCAGGCATGAATCCTGCGGCCCAGCTGGCGATTATCAGGCAGCTGAGCAGGCATGAATCCTGCGGCCCAGCTGGCGATTATCAGGCAGCTGAGCAGGCATGAATCCTGCGGCCCAGCTGGCGATTATCAGGCAGCTGAGCAGGCATGAATCCTGCGGCCCAGCTGGCGATTATCAGGCAGCTGAGCAGGCATGAATCCTGCGGCCCAGCTGGCGATTATCAGGCAGCTGAGCAGGCATGAATCCTGCGGCCCAGCTGGCGATTATCAGGCAGCTGAGCAGGCATGAATCCTGCGGCCCAGCTGGCGATTATCAGGCAGCTGAGCAGGCATGAATCCTGCGGCCCAGCTGGCGATTATCAGGCAGCTGAGCAGGCATGAATCCTGCGGCCCAGCTGGCGATTATCAGGCAGCTGAGCAGGCATGAATCCTGCGGCCCAGCTGGCGATTATCAGGCAGCTGAGCAGGCATGAATCCTGCGGCCCAGCTGGCGATTATCAGGCAGCTGAGCAGGCATGAATCCTGCGGCCCAGCTGGCGATTATCAGGCAGCTGAGCAGGCATGAATCCTGCGGCCCAGCTGGCGATTATCAGGCAGCTGAGCAGGCATGAATCCTGCGGCCCAGCTGGCGATTATCAGGCAGCTGAGCAGGCGCTGATCCCGCACCTCAGCAGGCACTGATCACGTGCCTGTCATGCAGTGATCAGGTGACTGAGAGGCGCTGATCATGTGACTGCTCATGTGCTGATCAGGTAGCTCTCCTGCACGGATCATGTGCCTCAGCAGGCAAGAATCAAGCAGCTGAGCAGGCATGAATCCTGCGGCCCAGCTGGCGATTATCAGGCAGCTGAGCAGGCATGAATCCTGCGGCCCAGCTGGCGATTATCAGGCAGCTGAGCAGGCATGAATCCTGCGGCCCAGCTGGCGATTATCAGGCAGCTGAGCAGGCATGAATCCTGCGGCCCAGCTGGCGATTATCAGGCAGCTGAGCAGGCATGAATCCTGCGGCCCAGCTGGCGATTATCAGGCAGCTGAGCAGGCATGAATCCTGCGGCCCAGCTGGCGATTATCAGGCAGCTGAGCAGGCATGATCCCGCACCCAGCAGGCACTGATCACGTGCCTGTCATGCAGTGATCAGGTGACTGAGGCAGCTGATCATGTGACTGCTCATGTGCTGATCAGGTAGCTCTCCTGCACGGATCATGTGCCCAGCAGGCAAGAATCAGGCAGCTGAGCAGGCATGAATCCTGCGGCCCAGCTGGCGATTATCAGGCAGCTGAGCAGGCATGAATCCTGCGGCCCAGCTGGCGATTATCAGGCAGCTGAGCAGGCATGAATCCTGCGGCCCAGCTGGCGATTATCAGGCAGCTGAGCAGGCATGAATCCTGCGGCCCAGCTGGCGATTATCAGGCAGCTGAGCAGGCATGAATCCTGCGGCCCAGCTGGCGATTATCAGGCAGCTGAGCAGGCATGAATCCTGCGGCCCAGCTGGCGATTATCAGGCAGCTGAGCAGGCATGAATCCTGCGGCCCAGCTGGCGATTATCAGGCAGCTGAGCAGGCATGAATCCTGCGGCCCAGCTGGCGTTATCAGGCAGCTGAGCAGGCATGAATCCTGCGGCCCAGCTGGCGATTATCAGGCAGCTGAGCAGGCATGAATCCTGCGGCCCAGCTGGCGATTATCAGGCAGCTGAGCAGGCGCTGATCCCGCACCTCAGCAGGCACTGATCACGTGCCTGTCATGCAGTGATCAGGTGACTGAGAGGCGCTGATCATGTGACTGCTCATGTGCTGATCAGGTAGCTCTCCTGCACGGATCATGTGCCTCAGCAGGCAAGAATCAAGCAGCTGAGCAGGCATGAATCCTGCGGCCCAGCTGGCGATTATCAGGCAGCTGAGCAGGCATGAATCCTGCGGCCCAGCTGGCGATTATCAGGCAGCTGAGCAGGCATGAATCCTGCGGCCCAGCTGGCGATTATCAGGCAGCTGAGCAGGCATGAATCCTGCGGCCCAGCTGGCGATTATCAGGCAGCTGAGCAGGCATGAATCCTGCGGCCCAGCTGGCGATTATCAGGCAGCTGAGCAGGCATGAATCCTGCGGCCCAGCTGGCGATTATCAGGCAGCTGAGCAGGCATGAATCCTGCGGCCCAGCTGGCGATTATCAGGCAGCTGAGCAGGCATGAATCCTGCGGCCCAGCTGGCGATTATCAGGCAGCTGAGCAGGCATGAATCCTGCGGCCCAGCTGGCGATTATCAGGCAGCTGAGCAGGCATGAATCCTGCGGCCCAGCTGGCGATTATCAGGCAGCTGAGCAGGCGCTGATCCCGCACTTGCAGGCACTGATCACGTGCCTGTCAGCAGTGATCAGGTGACTGAGAGGCGCTGATCATGTGACTGCTCATGTGCTGATCAGGTAGCTCTCCTGCACGGATCATGTGCCCCAGCAGGCAAGAATCAGGCAGCTGAGCAGGCATGAATCCTGCGGCCCAGCTGGCGATTATCAGGCAGCTGAGCAGGCATGAATCCTGCGGCCCAGCTGGCGATTATCAGGCAGCTGAGCAGGCATGAATCCTGCGGCCCAGCTGGCGATTATCAGGCAGCTGAGCAGGCATGAATCCTGCGGCCCAGCTGGCGATTATCAGGCAGCTGAGCAGGCATGAATCCTGCGGCCCAGCTGGCGATTATCAGGCAGCTGAGCAGGCATGAATCCTGCGGCCCAGCTGGCGATTATCAGGCAGCTGAGCAGGCATGAATCCTGCGGCCCAGCTGGCGATTATCAGGCAGCTGAGCAGGCATGAATCCTGCGGCCCAGCTGGCGATTATCAGGCAGCTGAGCAGGCATGAATCCTGCGGCCCAGCTGGCGATTATCAGGCAGCTGAGCAGGCATGAATCCTGCGGCCCAGCTGGCGATTATCAGGCAGCTGAGCAGGCATGAATCCTGCGGCCCAGCTGGCGATTATCAGGCAGCTGAGCAGGCATGAATCCTGCGGCCCAGCTGGCGATTATCAGGCAGCTGAGCAGGCATGAATCCTGCGGCCCAGCTGGCGATTATCAGGCAGCTGAGCAGGCATGAATCCTGCGGCCCAGCTGGCGATTATCAGGCAGCTGAGCAGGCATGAATCCTGCGGCCCAGCTGGCGATTATCAGGCAGCTGAGCAGGCATGAATCCTGCGGCCCAGCTGGCGATTATCAGGCAGCTGAGCAGGCATGAATCCTGCGGCCCAGCTGGCGATTATCAGGCAGCTGAGCAGGCATGAATCCTGCGGCCCAGCTGGCGATTATCAGGCAGCTGAGCAGGCGCTGATCCCGCACCTCAGCAGGCACTGATCACGTGCCTGTCATGCAGTGATCAGGTGACTGAGAGGCGCTGATCATGTGACTGCTCATGTGCTGATCAGGTAGCTCTCCTGCACGGATCATGTGCCTCAGCAGGCAAGAATCAAGCAGCTGAGCAGGCATGAATCCTGCGGCCCAGCTGGCGATTATCAGGCAGCTGAGCAGGCATGAATCCTGCGGCCCAGCTGGCGATTATCAGGCAGCTGAGCAGGCATGAATCCTGCGGCCCAGCTGGCGATTATCAGGCAGCTGAGCAGGCATGAATCCTGCGGCCCAGCTGGCGATTATCAGGCAGCTGAGCAGGCATGAATCCTGCGGCCCAGCTGGCGATTATCAGGCAGCTGAGCAGGCATGAATCCTGCGGCCCAGCTGGCGATTATCAGGCAGCTGAGCAGGCATGAATCCTGCGGCCCAGCTGGCGATTATCAGGCAGCTGAGCAGGCATGAATCCTGCGGCCCAGCTGGCGATTATCAGGCAGCTGAGCAGGCATGAATCCTGCGGCCCAGCTGGCGATTATCAGGCAGCTGAGCAGGCATGAATCCTGCGGCCCAGCTGGCGATTATCAGGCAGCTGAGCAGGCATGAATCCTGCGGCCCAGCTGGCGATTATCAGGCAGCTGAGCAGGCATGAATCCTGCGGCCCAGCTGGCGATTATCAGGCAGCTGAGCAGGCATGAATCCTGCGGCCCAGCTGGCGATTATCAGGCAGCTGAGCAGGCATGAATCCTGCGGCCCAGCTGGCGATTATCAGGCAGCTGAGCAGGCATGAATCCTGCGGCCCAGCTGGCGATTATCAGGCAGCTGAGCAGGCATGAATCCTGCGGCCCAGCTGGCGATTATCAGGCAGCTGAGCAGGCATGAATCCTGCGGCCCAGCTGGCGATTATCAGGCAGCTGAGCAGGCATGAATCCTGCGGCCCAGCTGGCGATTATCAGGCAGCTGAGCAGGCATGAATCCTGCGGCCCAGCTGGCGATTATCAGGCAGCTGAGCAGGCATGAATCCTGCGGCCCAGCTGGCGATTATCAGGCAGCTGAGCAGGCATGAATCCTGCGGCCCAGCTGGCGATTATCAGGCAGCTGAGCAGGCATGAATCCTGCGGCCCAGCTGGCGATTATCAGGCAGCTGAGCAGGCATGAATCCTGCGGCCCAGCTGGCGATTATCAGGCAGCTGAGCAGGCATGAATCCTGCGGCCCAGCTGGCGATTATCAGGCAGCTGAGCAGGCATGAATCCTGCGGCCCAGCTGGCGGTTATCAGGCAGCTGAGCAGGCATGAATCCTGCGGCCCAGCTGGCGATTATCAGGCAGCTGAGCAGGCATGAATCCTGCGGCCCAGCTGGCGATTATCAGGCAGCTGAGCAGGCGCTGATCCCGCACCTCAGCAGGCACTGATCACGTGCCTGTCATGCTGATCAGGTGACTGAGAGGCGCTGATCATGTGACTGCTCATGTGCTGATCAGGCAGCTCTCCTGCACGGATCATGTGCCCCAGCAGGCAAGAATCAGGCAGCTGAGCAGGCATGAATCCTGCGGCCCAGCTGGCGATTATCAGGCAGCTGAGCAGGCATGAATCCTGCGGCCCAGCTGGCGATTATCAGGCAGCTGAGCAGGCATGAATCCTGCGGCCCAGCTGGCGATTATCAGGCAGCTGAGCAGGCATGAATCCTGCGGCCCAGCTGGCGATTATCAGGCAGCTGAGCAGGCATGAATCCTGCGGCCCAGCTGGCGATTATCAGGCAGCTGAGCAGGCATGAATCCTGCGGCCCAGCTGGCGATTATCAGGCAGCTGAGCAGGCGCTGATCCCGCACCTCAGCAGGCACTGATCACGTGCCTGTCATGCAGTGATCAGGTGACTGAGAGGCGCTGATCATGTGACTGCTCATGTGCTGATCAGGTAGCTCTCCTGCACGGATCATGTGCCTCAGCAGGCAAGAATCAAGCAGCTGAGCAGGCATGAATCCTGCGGCCCAGCTGGCGATTATCAGGCAGCTGAGCAGGCATGAATCCTGCGGCCCAGCTGGCGATTATCAGGCAGCTGAGCAGGCATGAATCCTGCGGCCCAGCTGGCGATTATCAGGCAGCTGAGCAGGCATGAATCCTGCGGCCCAGCTGGCGATTATCAGGCAGCTGAGCAGGCATGAATCCTGCGGCCCAGCTGGCGATTATCAGGCAGCTGAGCAGGCATGAATCCTGCGGCCCAGCTGGCGATTATCAGGCAGCTGAGCAGGCATGAATCCTGCGGCCCAGCTGGCGATTATCAGGCAGCTGAGCAGGCATGAATCCTGCGGCCCAGCTGGCGATTATCAGGCAGCTGAGCAGGCATGAATCCTGCGGCCCAGCTGGCGATTATCAGGCAGCTGAGCAGGCATGAATCCTGCGGCCCAGCTGGCGATTATCAGGCAGCTGAGCAGGCATGATCCCGCACCTCAGCAGGCACTGATCAATGCCAGGTGCTGAAGGCCTGATCAGCTGGCGATTATCAGGCAGCTGAGCAGGCATGAATCCTGCGGCCCAGCTGGCGATTATCAGGCAGCTGAGCAGGCATGAATCCTGCGGCCCAGCTGGCGATTATCAGGCAGCTGAGCAGGCATGAATCCTGCGGCCCAGCTGGCGATTATCAGGCAGCTGAGCAGGCATGAATCCTGCGGCCCAGCTGGCGATTATCAGGCAGCTGAGCAGGCATGAATCCTGCGGCCCAGCTGGCGATTATCAGGCAGCTGAGCAGGCATGAATCCTGCGGCCCAGCTGGCGATTATCAGGCAGCTGAGCAGGCATGAATCCTGCGGCCCAGCTGGCGATTATCAGGCAGCTGAGCAGGCATGAATCCTGCGGCCCAGCTGGCGATTATCAGGCAGCTGAGCAGGCATGAATCCTGCGGCCCAGCTGGCGATTATCAGGCAGCTGAGCAGGCATGAATCCTGCGGCCCAGCTGGCGATTATCAGGCAGCTGAGCAGGCATGAATCCTGCGGCCCAGCTGGCGATTATCAGGCAGCTGAGCAGGCGCTGATCCCGCACCTCAGCAGGCACTGATCACGTGCCTGTCATGCAGTGATCAGGTGACTGAGAGGCGCTGATCATGTGACTGCTCATGTGCTGATCAGGTAGCTCTCCTGCACGGATCATGTGCCTCAGCAGGCAAGAATCAAGCAGCTGAGCAGGCATGAATCCTGCGGCCCAGCTGGCGATTATCAGGCAGCTGAGCAGGCATGAATCCTGCGGCCCAGCTGGCGATTATCAGGCAGCTGAGCAGGCATGAATCCTGCGGCCCAGCTGGCGATTATCAGGCAGCTGAGCAGGCATGAATCCTGCGGCCCAGCTGGCGATTATCAGGCAGCTGAGCAGGCATGAATCCTGCGGCCCAGCTGGCGATTATCAGGCAGCTGAGCAGGCATGAATCCTGCGGCCCAGCTGGCGATTATCAGGCAGCTGAGCAGGCATGAATCCTGCGGCCCAGCTGGCGATTATCAGGCAGCTGAGCAGGCATGAATCCTGCGGCCCAGCTGGCGATTATCAGGCAGCTGAGCAGGCATGAATCCTGCGGCCCAGCTGGCGATTATCAGGCAGCTGAGCAGGCATGAATCCTGCGGCCCAGCTGGCGATTATCAGGCAGCTGAGCAGGCATGAATCCTGCGGCCCAGCTGGCGATTATCAGGCAGCTGAGCAGGCGCTGATCCCGCACCTCAGCAGGCACTGATCAGGTGCCTGTCATGCAGTGATCAGGTGACTGAGCGGCTGATCATGTGACTGCTCATGTGCTGATCAGGCAGCTGAGCAGGCATGAATCCTGCGGCCCAGCTGGCAAGAATCAGGCAGCTGAGCAGGCATGAATCCTGCGGCCCAGCTGGCGATTATCAGGCAGCTGAGCAGGCATGAATCCTGCGGCCCAGCTGGCGATTATCAGGCAGCTGAGCAGGCATGAATCCTGCGGCCCAGCTGGCGATTATCAGGCAGCTGAGCAGGCATGAATCCTGCGGCCCAGCTGGCGATTATCAGGCAGCTGAGCAGGCATGAATCCTGCGGCCCAGCTGGCGATTATCAGGCAGCTGAGCAGGCATGAATCCTGCGGCCCAGCTGGCGATTATCAGGCAGCTGAGCAGGCATGAATCCTGCGGCCCAGCTGGCGATTATCAGGCAGCTGAGCAGGCATGAATCCTGCGGCCCAGCTGGCGATTATCAGGCAGCTGAGCAGGCATGAATCCTGCGGCCCAGCTGGCGATTATCAGGCAGCTGAGCAGGCATGAATCCTGCGGCCCAGCTGGCGATTATCAGGCAGCTGAGCAGGCATGAATCCTGCGGCCCAGCTGGCGATTATCAGGCAGCTGAGCAGGCATGAATCCTGCGGCCCAGCTGGCGATTATCAGGCAGCTGAGCAGGCGCTGATCCCGCACCTCAGCAGGCACTGATCACGTGCCTGTCATGCAGTGATCAGGTGACTGAGAGGCGCTGATCATGTGACTGCTCATGTGCTGATCAGGTAGCTCTCCTGCATGGATCATGTGCCTCAGCAGGCAAGAATCAAGCAGCTGAGCAGGCATGAATCCTGCGGCCCAGCTGGCGATTATCAGGCAGCTGAGCAGGCATGAATCCTGCGGCCCAGCTGGCGATTATCAGGCAGCTGAGCAGGCATGAATCCTGCGGCCCAGCTGGCGATTATCAGGCAGCTGAGCAGGCGCTGATCCCGCACCCAGCAGGCACTGATCACGTGCCTGTCATGCAGTGATCAGGTGACTGAGAGGCGCTGATCATGTGACTGCTCATGTGCTGATCAGGTAGCTCTCCTGCACGGATCATGTGCCTCAGCAGGCAAGAATCAAGCAGCTGAGCAGGCATGAATCCTGCGGCCCAGCTGGCGATTATCAGGCAGCTGAGCAGGCATGAATCCTGCGGCCCAGCTGGCGATTATCAGGCAGCTGAGCAGGCATGAATCCTGCGGCCCAGCTGGCGATTATCAGGCAGCTGAGCAGGCATGAATCCTGCGGCCCAGCTGGCGATTATCAGGCAGCTGAGCAGGCATGAATCCTGCGGCCCAGCTGGCGATTATCAGGCAGCTGAGCAGGCATGAATCCTGCGGCCCAGCTGGCGATTATCAGGCAGCTGAGCAGGCATGAATCCTGCGGCCCAGCTGGCGATTATCAGGCAGCTGAGCAGGCATGAATCCTGCGGCCCAGCTGGCGATTATCAGGCAGCTGAGCAGGCATGAATCCTGCGGCCCAGCTGGCGATTATCAGGCAGCTGAGCAGGCATGAATCCTGCGGCCCAGCTGGCGATTATCAGGCAGCTGAGCAGGCATGAATCCTGCGGCCCAGCTGGCGATTATCAGGCAGCTGAGCAGGCATGAATCCTGCGGCCCAGCTGGCGATTATCAGGCAGCTGAGCAGGCGCTGATCCCGCACTCAGCAGGCACTGATCACGTGCCTGTCATGCAGTGATCAGGTGACTGAGAGGCGCTGATCATGTGACTGCTCATGTGCTGATCAGGTAGCTCTCCTGCACGGATCATGTGCCTCAGCAGGCAAGAATCAAGCAGCTGAGCAGGCATGAATCCTGCGGCCCAGCTGGCGATTATCAGGCAGCTGAGCAGGCATGAATCCTGCGGCCCAGCTGGCGATTATCAGGCAGCTGAGCAGGCATGAATCCTGCGGCCCAGCTGGCGATTATCAGGCAGCTGAGCAGGCATGAATCCTGCGGCCCAGCTGGCGATTATCAGGCAGCTGAGCAGGCATGAATCCTGCGGCCCAGCTGGCGATTATCAGGCAGCTGAGCAGGCATGAATCCTGCGGCCCAGCTGGCGATTATCAGGCAGCTGAGCAGGCATGAATCCTGCGGCCCAGCTGGCGATTATCAGGCAGCTGAGCAGGCATGAATCCTGCGGCCCAGCTGGCGATTATCAGGCAGCTGAGCAGGCATGAATCCTGCGGCCCAGCTGGCGATTATCAGGCAGCTGAGCAGGCATGAATCCTGCGGCCCAGCTGGCGATTATCAGGCAGCTGAGCAGGCATGAATCCTGCGGCCCAGCTGGCGATTATCAGGCAGCTGAGCAGGCATGAATCCTGCGGCCCAGCTGGCGATTATCAGGCAGCTGAGCAGGCATGAATCCTGCGGCCCAGCTGGCGATTATCAGGCAGCTGAGCAGGCGCTGATCCCGCACCTCAGCAGGCACTGATCACGTGCCTGTCATGCAGTGATCAGGTGACTGAGAGGCGCTGATCATGTGACTGCTCATGTGCTGATCAGGTAGCTCTCCTGCACGGATCATGTGCCTCAGCAGGCAAGAATCAAGCAGCTGAGCAGGCATGAATCCTGCGGCCCAGCTGGCGATTATCAGGCAGCTGAGCAGGCATGAATCCTGCGGCCCAGCTGGCGATTATCAGGCAGCTGAGCAGGCATGAATCCTGCGGCCCAGCTGGCGATTATCAGGCAGCTGAGCAGGCATGAATCCTGCGGCCCAGCTGGCGATTATCAGGCAGCTGAGCAGGCATGAATCCTGCGGCCCAGCTGGCGATTATCAGGCAGCTGAGCAGGCATGAATCCTGCGGCCCAGCTGGCGATTATCAGGCAGCTGAGCAGGCATGAATCCTGCGGCCCAGCTGGCGATTATCAGGCAGCTGAGCAGGCATGAATCCTGCGGCCCAGCTGGCGATTATCAGGCAGCTGAGCAGGCATGAATCCTGCGGCCCAGCTGGCGATTATCAGGCAGCTGAGCAGGCATGAATCCTGCGGCCCAGCTGGCGATTATCAGGCAGCTGAGCAGGCATGAATCCTGCGGCCCAGCTGGCGATTATCAGGCAGCTGAGCAGGCATGAATCCTGCGGCCCAGCTGGCGATTATCAGGCAGCTGAGCAGGCATGAATCCTGCGGCCCAGCTGGCGATTATCAGGCAGCTGAGCAGGCATGAATCCTGCGGCCCAGCTGGCGATTATCAGGCAGCTGAGCAGGCGCTGATCCCGCACCTCAGCAGGCACTGATCACGTGCCTGTCATGCAGTGATCAGGTGACTGAGAGGCGCTGATCATGTGACTGCTCATGTGCTGATCAGGTAGCTCTCCTGCACGGATCATGTGCCTCAGCAGGCAAGAATCAAGCAGCTGAGCAGGCATGAATCCTGCGGCCCAGCTGGCGATTATCAGGCAGCTGAGCAGGCATGAATCCTGCGGCCCAGCTGGCGATTATCAGGCAGCTGAGCAGGCATGAATCCTGCGGCCCAGCTGGCGATTATCAGGCAGCTGAGCAGGCATGAATCCTGCGGCCCAGCTGGCGATTATCAGGCAGCTGAGCAGGCATGAATCCTGCGGCCCAGCTGGCGATTATCAGGCAGCTGAGCAGGCATGAATCCTGCGGCCCAGCTGGCGATTATCAGGCAGCTGAGCAGGCATGAATCCTGCGGCCCAGCTGGCGATTATCAGGCAGCTGAGCAGGCGCTGATCCCGCACCTCAGCAGGCACTGATCACGTGCCTGTCATGCAGTGATCAGGTGACTGAGAGGCGCTGATCATGTGACTGCTCATGTGCTGATCAGGTAGCTCTCCTGCACGGATCATGTGCCTCAGCAGGCAAGAATCAAGCAGCTGAGCAGGCATGAATCCTGCGGCCCAGCTGGCGATTATCAGGCAGCTGAGCAGGCATGAATCCTGCGGCCCAGCTGGCGATTATCAGGCAGCTGAGCAGGCATGAATCCTGCGGCCCAGCTGGCGATTATCAGGCAGCTGAGCAGGCATGAATCCTGCGGCCCAGCTGGCGATTATCAGGCAGCTGAGCAGGCATGAATCCTGCGGCCCAGCTGGCGATTATCAGGCAGCTGAGCAGGCATGAATCCTGCGGCCCAGCTGGCGATTATCAGGCAGCTGAGCAGGCATGAATCCTGCGGCCCAGCTGGCGATTATCAGGCAGCTGAGCAGGCATGAATCCTGCGGCCCAGCTGGCGATTATCAGGCAGCTGAGCAGGCATGAATCCTGCGGCCCAGCTGGCGATTATCAGGCAGCTGAGCAGGCATGAATCCTGCGGCCCAGCTGGCGATTATCAGGCAGCTGAGCAGGCATGAATCCTGCGGCCCAGCTGGCGATTATCAGGCAGCTGAGCAGGCATGAATCCTGCGGCCCAGCTGGCGATTATCAGGCAGCTGAGCAGGCATGAATCCTGCGGCCCAGCTGGCGATTATCAGGCAGCTGAGCAGGCATGAATCCTGCGGCCCAGCTGGCGATTATCAGGCAGCTGAGCAGGCATGAATCCTGCGGCCCAGCTGGCGATTATCAGGCAGCTGAGCAGGCATGAATCCTGCGGCCCAGCTGGCGATTATCAGGCAGCTGAGCAGGCGCTGATCCCGCACCTCAGCAGGCACTGATCACGTGCCTGTCATGCAGTGATCAGGTGACTGAGAGGCGCTGATCATGTGACTGCTCATGTGCTGATCAGGTAGCTCTCCTGCACGGATCATGTGCCTCAGCAGGCAAGAATCAAGCAGCTGAGCAGGCATGAATCCTGCGGCCCAGCTGGCGATTATCAGGCAGCTGAGCAGGCATGAATCCTGCGGCCCAGCTGGCGATTATCAGGCAGCTGAGCAGGCATGAATCCTGCGGCCCAGCTGGCGATTATCAGGCAGCTGAGCAGGCATGAATCCTGCGGCCCAGCTGGCGATTATCAGGCAGCTGAGCAGGCATGAATCCTGCGGCCCAGCTGGCGATTATCAGGCAGCTGAGCAGGCATGAATCCTGCGGCCCAGCTGGCGATTATCAGGCAGCTGAGCAGGCATGAATCCTGCGGCCCAGCTGGCGATTATCAGGCAGCTGAGCAGGCATGAATCCTGCGGCCCAGCTGGCGATTATCAGGCAGCTGAGCAGGCATGAATCCTGCGGCCCAGCTGGCGATTATCAGGCAGCTGAGCAGGCATGAATCCTGCGGCCCAGCTGGCGATTATCAGGCAGCTGAGCAGGCATGAATCCTGCGGCCCAGCTGGCGATTATCAGGCAGCTGAGCAGGCATGAATCCTGCGGCCCAGCTGGCGATTATCAGGCAGCTGAGCAGGCATGAATCCTGCGGCCCAGCTGGCGATTATCAGGCAGCTGAGCAGGCATGAATCCTGCGGCCCAGCTGGCGATTATCAGGCAGCTGAGCAGGCATGAATCCTGCGGCCCAGCTGGCGATTATCAGGCAGCTGAGCAGGCGCTGATCCCGCACCTCAGCAGGCACTGATCACGTGCCTGTCATGCAGTGATCAGGTGACTGAGAGGCGCTGATCATGTGACTGCTCATGTGCTGATCAGGTAGCTCTCCTGCACGGATCATGTGCCTCAGCAGGCAAGAATCAAGCAGCTGAGCAGGCATGAATCCTGCGGCCCAGCTGGCGATTATCAGGCAGCTGAGCAGGCATGAATCCTGCGGCCCAGCTGGCGATTATCAGGCAGCTGAGCAGGCATGAATCCTGCGGCCCAGCTGGCGATTATCAGGCAGCTGAGCAGGCATGAATCCTGCGGCCCAGCTGGCGATTATCAGGCAGCTGAGCAGGCATGAATCCTGCGGCCCAGCTGGCGATTATCAGGCAGCTGAGCAGGCATGAATCCTGCGGCCCAGCTGGCGATTATCAGGCAGCTGAGCAGGCATGAATCCTGCGGCCCAGCTGGCGATTATCAGGCAGCTGAGCAGGCATGAATCCTGCGGCCCAGCTGGCGATTATCAGGCAGCTGAGCAGGCATGAATCCTGCGGCCCAGCTGGCGATTATCAGGCAGCTGAGCAGGCATGAATCCTGCGGCCCAGCTGGCGATTATCAGGCAGCTGAGCAGGCGCTGATCCCGCACCTCGCAGGCACTGATCACGTGCCTGTCATGCAGTGATCAGGTGACTGAGAGGCGCTGATCATGTGACTGCTCATGTGCTGATCAGGTAGCTCTCCTGCACGGATCATGTGCCTCAGCTGGCAAGAATCAGGCAGCTGAGCAGGCATGAATCCTGCGGCCCAGCTGGCGATTATCAGGCAGCTGAGCAGGCATGAATCCTGCGGCCCAGCTGGCGATTATCAGGC
This sequence comes from Bos javanicus, assembly GCF_032452875.1. Lineage (NCBI taxonomy): Eukaryota > Metazoa > Chordata > Mammalia > Artiodactyla > Bovidae > Bos > Bos javanicus. Next base: position 54,176 of record NW_026894600.1, on the reverse strand, counting down.
AGCTGAGCAGGCATGAATCCTGCGGCCCAGCTGGCGATTATCAGGCAGCTGAGCAGGCATGAATCCTGCGGCCCAGCTGGCGATTATCAGGCAGCTGAGCAGGCATGAATCCTGCGGCCCAGCTGGCGATTATCAGGCAGCTGAGCAGGCATGAATCCTGCGGCCCAGCTGGCGATTATCAGGCAGCTGAGCAGGCATGAATCCTGCGGCCCAGCTGGCGATTATCAGGCAGCTGAGCAGGCGCTGATCCCGCACCTCAGCAGGCACTGATCACGTGCCTGTCATGCAGTGATCAGGTGACTGAGAGGCGCTGATCATGTGACTGCTCATGTGCTGATCAGGTAGCTCTCCTGCACGGATCATGTGCCTCAGCAGGCAAGAATCAAGCAGCTGAGCAGGCATGAATCCTGCGGCCCAGCTGGCGATTATCAGGCAGCTGAGCAGGCATGAATCCTGCGGCCCAGCTGGCGATTATCAGGCAGCTGAGCAGGCATGAATCCTGCGGCCCAGCTGGCGATTATCAGGCAGCTGAGCAGGCATGAATCCTGCGGCCCAGCTGGCGATTATCAGGCAGCTGAGCAGGCATGAATCCTGCGGCCCAGCTGGCGATTATCAGGCAGCTGAGCAGGCATGAATCCTGCGGCCCAGCTGGCGATTATCAGGCAGCTGAGCAGGCATGAATCCTGCGGCCCAGCTGGCGATTATCAGGCAGCTGAGCAGGCGCTGATCCCGCACCTCAGCAGGCACTGATCACGTGCCTGTCATGCAGTGATCAGGTGACTGAGAGGCGCTGATCATGTGACTGCTCATGTGCTGATCAGGTAGCTCTCCTGCACGGATCATGTGCCTCAGCAGGCAAGAATCAAGCAGCTGAGCAGGCATGAATCCTGCGGCCCAGCTGGCGATTATCAGGCAGCTGAGCAGGCATGAATCCTGCGGCCCAGCTGGCGATTATCAGGCAGCTGAGCAGGCATGAATCCTGCGGCCCAGCTGGCGATTATCAGGCAGCTGAGCAGGCATGAATCCTGCGGCCCAGCTGGCGATTATCAGGCAGCTGAGCAGGCATGAATCCTGCGGCCCAGCTGGCGATTATCAGGCAGCTGAGCAGGCATGAATCCTGCGGCCCAGCTGGCGATTATCAGGCAGCTGAGCAGGCATGAATCCTGCGGCCCAGCTGGCGATTATCAGGCAGCTGAGCAGGCATGAATCCTGCGGCCCAGCTGGCGATTATCAGGCAGCTGAGCAGGCATGAATCCTGCGGCCCAGCTGGCGATTATCAGGCAGCTGAGCAGGCATGAATCCTGCGGCCCAGCTGGCGATTATCAGGCAGCTGAGCAGGCATGAATCCTGCGGCCCAGCTGGCGATTATCAGGCAGCTGAGCAGGCATGAATCCTGCGGCCCAGCTGGCGATTATCAGGCAGCTGAGCAGGCATGAATCCTGCGGCCCAGCTGGCGATTATCAGGCAGCTGAGCAGGCATGAATCCTGCGGCCCAGCTGGCGATTATCAGGCAGCTGAGCAGGCATGAATCCTGCGGCCCAGCTGGCGATTATCAGGCAGCTGAGCAGGCATGAATCCTGCGGCCCAGCTGGCGATTATCAGGCAGCTGAGCAGGCGCTGATCCCGCACCTCAGCAGGCACTGATCACGTGCCTGTCATGCAGTGATCAGGTGACTGAGAGGCGCTGATCATGTGACTGCTCATGTGCTGATCAGGTAGCTCTCCTGCACGGATCATGTGCCTCAGCAGGCAAGAATCAAGCAGCTGAGCAGGCATGAATCCTGCGGCCCAGCTGGCGATTATCAGGCAGCTGAGCAGGCATGAATCCTGCGGCCCAGCTGGCGATTATCAGGCAGCTGAGCAGGCATGAATCCTGCGGCCCAGCTGGCGATTATCAGGCAGCTGAGCAGGCATGAATCCTGCGGCCCAGCTGGCGATTATCAGGCAGCTGAGCAGGCATGAATCCTGCGGCCCAGCTGGCGATTATCAGGCAGCTGAGCAGGCATGAATCCTGCGGCCCAGCTGGCGATTATCAGGCAGCTGAGCAGGCATGAATCCTGCGGCCCAGCTGGCGATTATCAGGCAGCTGAGCAGGCATGAATCCTGCGGCCCAGCTGGCGATTATCAGGCAGCTGAGCAGGCATGAATCCTGCGGCCCAGCTGGCGATTATCAGGCAGCTGAGCAGGCGCTGATCCCGCACCTCAGCAGGCACTGATCACGTGCCTGTCATGCAGTGATCAGGTGACTGAGAGGCGCTGATCATGTGACTGCTCATGTGCTGATCAGGCAGCTCTCCTGCACGGATCATGTGCCTCAGCAGGCAAGAATCAAGCAGCTGAGCAGGCATGAATCCTGCGGCCCAGCTGGCGATTATCAGGCAGCTGAGCAGGCATGAATCCTGCGGCCCAGCTGGCGATTATCAGGCAGCTGAGCAGGCATGAATCCTGCGGCCCAGCTGGCGATTATCAGGCAGCTGAGCAGGCATGAATCCTGCGGCCCAGCTGGCGATTATCAGGCAGCTGAGCAGGCATGAATCCTGCGGCCCAGCTGGCGATTATCAGGCAGCTGAGCAGGCATGAATCCTGCGGCCCAGCTGGCGATTATCAGGCAGCTGAGCAGGCATGAATCCTGCGGCCCAGCTGGCGATTATCAGGCAGCTGAGCAGGCGCTGATCCCGCACCTCAGCAGGCACTGATCACGTGCCTGTCATGCAGTGATCAGGTGACTGAGAGGCGCTGATCATGTGACTGCTCATGTGCTGATCAGGTAGCTCTCCTGCACGGATCATGTGCCTCAGCAGGCAAGAATCAAGCAGCTGAGCAGGCATGAATCCTGCGGCCCAGCTGGCGATTATCAGGCAGCTGAGCAGGCATGAATCCTGCGGCCCAGCTGGCGATTATCAGGCAGCTGAGCAGGCATGAATCCTGCGGCCCAGCTGGCGATTATCAGGCAGCTGAGCAGGCATGAATCCTGCGGCCCAGCTGGCGATTATCAGGCAGCTGAGCAGGCATGAATCCTGCGGCCCAGCTGGCGATTATCAGGCAGCTGAGCAGGCATGAATCCTGCGGCCCAGCTGGCGATTATCAGGCAGCTGAGCAGGCATGAATCCTGCGGCCCAGCTGGCGATTATCAGGCAGCTGAGCAGGCATGAATCCTGCGGCCCAGCTGGCGATTATCAGGCAGCTGAGCAGGCATGAATCCTGCGGCCCAGCTGGCGATTATCAGGCAGCTGAGCAGGCATGAATCCTGCGGCCCAGCTGGCGATTATCAGGCAGCTGAGCAGGCATGAATCCTGCGGCCCAGCTGGCGATTATCAGGCAGCTGAGCAGGCGCTGATCCCGCACCTCAGCAGGCACTGATCACGTGCCTGTCATGCAGTGATCAGGTGACTGAGAGGCGCTGATCATGTGACTGCTCATGTGCTGATCAGGTAGCTCTCCTGCACGGATCATGTGCCTCAGCAGGCAAGAATCAAGCAGCTGAGCAGGCATGAATCCTGCGGCCCAGCTGGCGATTATCAGGCAGCTGAGCAGGCATGAATCCTGCGGCCCAGCTGGCGATTATCAGGCAGCTGAGCAGGCATGAATCCTGCGGCCCAGCTGGCGATTATCAGGCAGCTGAGCAGGCATGAATCCTGCGGCCCAGCTGGCGATTATCAGGCAGCTGAGCAGGCATGAATCCTGCGGCCCAGCTGGCGATTATCAGGCAGCTGAGCAGGCATGAATCCTGCGGCCCAGCTGGCGATTATCAGGCAGCTGAGCAGGCATGAATCCTGCGGCCCAGCTGGCGATTATCAGGCAGCTGAGCAGGCATGAATCCTGCGGCCCAGCTGGCGATTATCAGGCAGCTGAGCAGGCATGAATCCTGCGGCCCAGCTGGCGATTATCAGGCAGCTGAGCAGGCATGAATCCTGCGGCCCAGCTGGCGATTATCAGGCAGCTGAGCAGGCATGAATCCTGCGGCCCAGCTGGCGATTATCAGGCAGCTGAGCAGGCATGAATCCTGCGGCCCAGCTGGCGATTATCAGGCAGCTGAGCAGGCGCTGATCCCGCACCTCAGCAGGCACTGATCACGTGCCTGTCATGCAGTGATCAGGTGACTGAGAGGCGCTGATCATGTGACTGCTCATGTGCTGATCAGGTAGCTCTCCTGCACGGATCATGTGCCTCAGCAGGCAAGAATCAAGCAGCTGAGCAGGCATGAATCCTGCGGCCCAGCTGGCGATTATCAGGCAGCTGAGCAGGCATGAATCCTGCGGCCCAGCTGGCGATTATCAGGCAGCTGAGCAGGCATGAATCCTGCGGCCCAGCTGGCGATTATCAGGCAGCTGAGCAGGCATGAATCCTGCGGCCCAGCTGGCGATTATCAGGCAGCTGAGCAGGCATGAATCCTGCGGCCCAGCTGGCGATTATCAGGCAGCTGAGCAGGCATGAATCCTGCGGCCCAGCTGGCGATTATCAGGCAGCTGAGCAGGCATGAATCCTGCGGCCCAGCTGGCGATTATCAGGCAGCTGAGCAGGCATGAATCCTGCGGCCCAGCTGGCGATTATCAGGCAGCTGAGCAGGCATGAATCCTGCGGCCCAGCTGGCGATTATCAGGCAGCTGAGCAGGCATGAATCCTGCGGCCCAGCTGGCGATTATCAGGCAGCTGAGCAGGCATGAATCCTGCGGCCCAGCTGGCGATTATCAGGCAGCTGAGCAGGCATGAATCCTGCGGCCCAGCTGGCGATTATCAGGCAGCTGAGCAGGCATGAATCCTGCGGCCCAGCTGGCGATTATCAGGCAGCTGAGCAGGCATGAATCCTGCGGCCCAGCTGGCGATTATCAGGCAGCTGAGCAGGCATGAATCCTGCGGCCCAGCTGGCGATTATCAGGCAGCTGAGCAGGCATGAATCCTGCGGCCCAGCTGGCGATTATCAGGCAGCTGAGCAGGCGCTGATCCCGCACCTCAGCAGGCACTGATCACGTGCCTGTCATGCAGTGATCAGGTGACTGAGAGGCGCTGATCATGTGACTGCTCATGTGCTGATCAGGTAGCTCTCCTGCACGGATCATGTGCCTCAGCAGGCAAGAATCAAGCAGCTGAGCAGGCATGAATCCTGCGGCCCAGCTGGCGATTATCAGGCAGCTGAGCAGGCATGAATCCTGCGGCCCAGCTGGCGATTATCAGGCAGCTGAGCAGGCATGAATCCTGCGGCCCAGCTGGCGATTATCAGGCAGCTGAGCAGGCATGAATCCTGCGGCCCAGCTGGCGATTATCAGGCAGCTGAGCAGGCATGAATCCTGCGGCCCAGCTGGCGATTATCAGGCAGCTGAGCAGGCATGAATCCTGCGGCCCAGCTGGCGATTATCAGGCAGCTGAGCAGGCATGAATCCTGCGGCCCAGCTGGCGATTATCAGGCAGCTGAGCAGGCATGAATCCTGCGGCCCAGCTGGCGATTATCAGGCAGCTGAGCAGGCATGAATCCTGCGGCCCAGCTGGCGATTATCAGGCAGCTGAGCAGGCATGAATCCTGCGGCCCAGCTGGCGATTATCAGGCAGCTGAGCAGGCATGAATCCTGCGGCCCAGCTGGCGATTATCAGGCAGCTGAGCAGGCATGAATCCTGCGGCCCAGCTGGCGATTATCAGGCAGCTGAGCAGGCATGAATCCTGCGGCCCAGCTGGCGATTATCAGGCAGCTGAGCAGGCATGAATCCTGCGGCCCAGCTGGCGATTATCAGGCAGCTGAGCAGGCATGAATCCTGCGGCCCAGCTGGCGATTATCAGGCAGCTGAGCAGGCGCTGATCCCGCACCTCAGCAGGCACTGATCACGTGCCTGTCATGCAGTGATCAGGTGACTGAGAGGCGCTGATCATGTGACTGCTCATGTGCTGATCAGGTAGCTCTCCTGCACGGATCATGTGCCTCAGCAGGCAAGAATCAAGCAGCTGAGCAGGCATGAATCCTGCGGCCCAGCTGGCGATTATCAGGCAGCTGAGCAGGCATGAATCCTGCGGCCCAGCTGGCGATTATCAGGCAGCTGAGCAGGCATGAATCCTGCGGCCCAGCTGGCGATTATCAGGCAGCTGAGCAGGCATGAATCCTGCGGCCCAGCTGGCGATTATCAGGCAGCTGAGCAGGCATGAATCCTGCGGCCCAGCTGGCGATTATCAGGCAGCTGAGCAGGCATGAATCCTGCGGCCCAGCTGGCGATTATCAGGCAGCTGAGCAGGCATGAATCCTGCGGCCCAGCTGGCGATTATCAGGCAGCTGAGCAGGCATGAATCCTGCGGCCCAGCTGGCGATTATCAGGCAGCTGAGCAGGCATGAATCCTGCGGCCCAGCTGGCGATTATCAGGCAGCTGAGCAGGCATGAATCCTGCGGCCCAGCTGGCGATTATCAGGCAGCTGAGCAGGCATGAATCCTGCGGCCCAGCTGGCGATTATCAGGCAGCTGAGCAGGCGCTGATCCCGCACCTCAGCAGGCACTGATCACGTGCCTGTCATGCAGTGATCAGGTGACTGAGAGGCGCTGATCATGTGACTGCTCATGTGCTGATCAGGCAGCTCTCCTGCACGGATCATGTGCCTCAGCAGGCAAGAATCAGGCAGCTGAGCAGGCATGAATCCTGCGGCCCAGCTGGCGATTATCAGGCAGCTGAGCAGGCATGAATCCTGCGGCCCAGCTGGCGATTATCAGGCAGCTGAGCAGGCATGAATCCTGCGGCCCAGCTGGCGATTATCAGGCAGCTGAGCAGGCATGAATCCTGCGGCCCAGCTGGCGATTATCAGGCAGCTGAGCAGGCATGAATCCTGCGGCCCAGCTGGCGATTATCAGGCAGCTGAGCAGGCATGAATCCTGCGGCCCAGCTGGCGATTATCAGGCAGCTGAGCAGGCATGAATCCTGCGGCCCAGCTGGCGATTATCAGGCAGCTGAGCAGGCATGAATCCTGCGGCCCAGCTGGCGATTATCAGGCAGCTGAGCAGGCATGAATCCTGCGGCCCAGCTGGCGATTATCAGGCAGCTGAGCAGGCATGAATCCTGCGGCCCAGCTGGCGATTATCAGGCAGCTGAGCAGGCATGAATCCTGCGGCCCAGCTGGCGATTATCAGGCAGCTGAGCAGGCATGAATCCTGCGGCCCAGCTGGCGATTATCAGGCAGCTGAGCAGGCGCTGATCCCGCACCTCAGCAGGCACTGATCACGTGCCTGTCATGCAGTGATCAGGTGACTGAGAGGCGCTGATCATGTGACTGCTCATGTGCTGATCAGGTAGCTCTCCTGCACGGATCATGTGCCTCAGCAGGCAAGAATCAAGCAGCTGAGCAGGCATGAATCCTGCGGCCCAGCTGGCGATTATCAGGCAGCTGAGCAGGCATGAATCCTGCGGCCCAGCTGGCGATTATCAGGCAGCTGAGCAGGCATGAATCCTGCGGCCCAGCTGGCGATTATCAGGCAGCTGAGCAGGCATGAATCCTGCGGCCCAGCTGGCGATTATCAGGCAGCTGAGCAGGCATGAATCCTGCGGCCCAGCTGGCGATTATCAGGCAGCTGAGCAGGCATGAATCCTGCGGCCCAGCTGGCGATTATCAGGCAGCTGAGCAGGCATGAATCCTGCGGCCCAGCTGGCGATTATCAGGCAGCTGAGCAGGCATGAATCCTGCGGCCCAGCTGGCGATTATCAGGCAGCTGAGCAGGCATGAATCCTGCGGCCCAGCTGGCGATTATCAGGCAGCTGAGCAGGCATGAATCCTGCGGCCCAGCTGGCGATTATCAGGCAGCTGAGCAGGCATGAATCCTGCGGCCCAGCTGGCGATTATCAGGCAGCTGAGCAGGCATGAATCCTGCGGCCCAGCTGGCGATTATCAGGCAGCTGAGCAGGCATGAATCCTGCGGCCCAGCTGGCGATTATCAGGCAGCTGAGCAGGCATGAATCCTGCGGCCCAGCTGGCGATTATCAGGCAGCTGAGCAGGCATGAATCCTGCGGCCCAGCTGGCGATTATCAGGCAGCTGAGCAGGCATGAATCCTGCGGCCCAGCTGGCGATTATCAGGCAGCTGAGCAGGCATGAATCCTGCGGCCCAGCTGGCGATTATCAGGCAGCTGAGCAGGCATGAATCCTGCGGCCCAGCTGGCGATTATCAGGCAGCTGAGCAGGCATGAATCCTGCGGCCCAGCTGGCGATTATCAGGCAGCTGAGCAGGCATGAATCCTGCGGCCCAGCTGGCGATTATCAGGCAGCTGAGCAGGCATGAATCCTGCGGCCCAGCTGGCGATTATCAGGCAGCTGAGCAGGCATGAATCCTGCGGCCCAGCTGGCGATTATCAGGCAGCTGAGCAGGCGCTGATCCCGCACCTCAGCAGGCACTGATCACGTGCCTGTCATGCAGTGATCAGGTGACTGAGAGGCGCTGATCATGTGACTGCTCATGTGCTGATCAGGTAGCTCTCCTGCACGGATCATGTGCCTCAGCAGGCAAGAATCAAGCAGCTGAGCAGGCATGAATCCTGCGGCCCAGCTGGCGATTATCAGGCAGCTGAGCAGGCATGAATCCTGCGGCCCAGCTGGCGATTATCAGGCAGCTGAGCAGGCATGAATCCTGCGGCCCAGCTGGCGATTATCAGGCAGCTGAGCAGGCATGAATCCTGCGGCCCAGCTGGCGATTATCAGGCAGCTGAGCAGGCATGAATCCTGCGGCCCAGCTGGCGATTATCAGGCAGCTGAGCAGGCATGAATCCTGCGGCCCAGCTGGCGATTATCAGGCAGCTGAGCAGGCATGAATCCTGCGGCCCAGCTGGCGATTATCAGGCAGCTGAGCAGGCATGAATCCTGCGGCCCAGCTGGCGATTATCAGGCAGCTGAGCAGGCATGAATCCTGCGGCCCAGCTGGCGATTATCAGGCAGCTGAGCAGGCGCTGATCCCGCACCTCAGCAGGCACTGATCACGTGCCTGTCATGCAGTGATCAGGTGACTGAGAGGCGCTGATCATGTGACTGCTCATGTGCTGATCAGGTAGCTCTCCTGCACGGATCATGTGCCTCAGCAGGCAAGAATCAAGCAGCTGAGCAGGCATGAATCCTGCGGCCCAGCTGGCAGTTATCAGGCAGCTGAGCAGGCATGAATCCTGCGGCCCAGCTGGCGATTATCAGGCAGCTGAGCAGGCATGAATCCTGCGGCCCAGCTGGCGATTATCAGGCAGCTGAGCAGGCGCTGATCCCGCACCTCAGCAGGCACTGATCACGTGCCTGTCATGCAGTGATCAGGTGACTGAGAGGCGCTGATCATGTGACTGCTCATGTGCAGATCAGGTAGCTCTCCTGCACGGATCATGTGCCCCAGCTGGCAAGAATCAAGCAGCTGAGCAGGCATGAATCCTGCGGCCCAGCTGGCGATTATCAGGCAGCTGAGCAGGCATGAATCCTGCGGCCCAGCTGGCGATTATCAGGCAGCTGAGCAGGCATGAATCCTGCGGCCCAGCTGGCGATTATCAGGCAGCTGAGCAGGCATGAATCCTGCGGCCCAGCTGGCGATTATCAGGCAGCTGAGCAGGCGCTGATCCCGCACCTCAGCAGGCACTGATCACGTGCCTGTCATGCAGTGATCAGGTGACTGAGAGGCGCTGATCATGTGACTGCTCATGTGCTGATCAGGTAGCTCTCCTGCACGGATCATGTGCCCAGCAGGCAAGAATCAAGCAGCTGAGCAGGCATGAATCCTGCGGCCCAGCTGGCGATTATCAGGCAGCTGAGCAGGCATGAATCCTGCGGCCCAGCTGGCGATTATCAGGCAGCTGAGCAGGCATGAATCCTGCGGCCCAGCTGGCGATTATCAGGCAGCTGAGCAGGCATGAATCCTGCGGCCCAGCTGGCGATTATCAGGCAGCTGAGCAGGCATGAATCCTGCGGCCCAGCTGGCGATTATCAGGCAGCTGAGCAGGCATGAATCCTGCGGCCCAGCTGGCGATTATCAGGCAGCTGAGCAGGCATGAATCCTGCGGCCCAGCTGGCGATTATCAGGCAGCTGAGCAGGCATGAATCCTGCGGCCCAGCTGGCGATTATCAGGCAGCTGAGCAGGCATGAATCCTGCGGCCCAGCTGGCGATTATCAGGCAGCTGAGCAGGCATGAATCCTGCGGCCCAGCTGGCGATTATCAGGCAGCTGAGCAGGCATGAATCCTGCGGCCCAGCTGGCGATTATCAGGCAGCTGAGCAGGCATGAATCCTGCGGCCCAGCTGGCGATTATCAGGCAGCTGAGCAGGCGCTGATCCCGCACCTCAGCAGGCACTGATCACGTGCCTGTCATGCAGTGATCAGGTGACTGAGAGGCGCTGATCATGTGACTGCTCATGTGCTGATCAGGTAGCTCTCCTGCACGGATCATGTGCCTCAGCAGGCAAGAATCAAGCAGCTGAGCAGGCATGAATCCTGCGGCCCAGCTGGCGATTATCAGGCAGCTGAGCAGGCATGAATCCTGCGGCCCAGCTGGCGATTATCAGGCAGCTGAGCAGGCATGAATCCTGCGGCCCAGCTGGCGATTATCAGGCAGCTGAGCAGGCATGAATCCTGCGGCCCAGCTGGCGATTATCAGGCAGCTGAGCAGGCATGAATCCTGCGGCCCAGCTGGCGATTATCAGGCAGCTGAGCAGGCATGAATCCTGCGGCCCAGCTGGCGATTATCAGGCAGCTGAGCAGGCATGAATCCTGCGGCCCAGCTGGCGATTATCAGGCAGCTGAGCAGGCATGAATCCTGCGGCCCAGCTGGCGATTATCAGGCAGCTGAGCAGGCATGAATCCTGCGGCCCAGCTGGCGATTATCAGGCAGCTGAGCAGGCATGAATCCTGCGGCCCAGCTGGCGATTATCAGGCAGCTGAGCAGGCATGAATCCTGCGGCCCAGCTGGCGATTATCAGGCAGCTGAGCAGGCATGAATCCTGCGGCCCAGCTGGCGATTATCAGGCAGCTGAGCAGGCATGAATCCTGCGGCCCAGCTGGCGATTATCAGGCAGCTGAGCAGGCATGAATCCTGCGGCCCAGCTGGCGATTATCAGGCAGCTGAGCAGGCATGAATCCTGCGGCCCAGCTGGCGATTATCAGGCAGCTGAGCAGGCATGAATCCTGCGGCCCAGCTGGCGATTATCAGGCAGCTGAGCAGGCATGAATCCTGCGGCCCAGCTGGCGATTATCAGGCAGCTGAGCAGGCATGAATCCTGCGGCCCAGCTGGCGATTATCAGGCAGCTGAGCAGGCATGAATCCTGCGGCCCAGCTGGCGATTATCAGGCAGCTGAGCAGGCATGAATCCTGCGGCCCAGCTGGCGATTATCAGGCAGCTGAGCAGGCATGAATCCTGCGGCCCAGCTGGCGATTATCAGGCAGCTGAGCAGGCATGAATCCTGCGGCCCAGCTGGCGATTATCAGGCAGCTGAGCAGGCGCTGATCCCGCACCTCAGCAGGCACTGATCACGTGCCTGTCATGCAGTGATCAGGTGACTGAGAGGCGCTGATCATGTGACTGCTCATGTGCTGATCAGGTAGCTCTCCTGCACGGATCATGTGCCTCAGCAGGCAAGAATCAAGCAGCTGAGCAGGCATGAATCCTGCGGCCCAGCTGGCGATTATCAGGCAGCTGAGCAGGCATGAATCCTGCGGCCCAGCTGGCGATTATCAGGCAGCTGAGCAGGCATGAATCCTGCGGCCCAGCTGGCGATTATCAGGCAGCTGAGCAGGCATGAATCCTGCGGCCCAGCTGGCGATTATCAGGCAGCTGAGCAGGCATGAATCCTGCGGCCCAGCTGGCGATTATCAGGCAGCTGAGCAGGCATGAATCCTGCGGCCCAGCTGGCGATTATCAGGCAGCTGAGCAGGCATGAATCCTGCGGCCCAGCTGGCGATTATCAGGCAGCTGAGCAGGCATGAATCCTGCGGCCCAGCTGGCGATTATCAGGCAGCTGAGCAGGCATGAATCCTGCGGCCCAGCTGGCGATTATCAGGCAGCTGAGCAGGCGCTGATCCCGCACCTCAGCAGGCACTGATCACGTGCCTGTCATGCAGTGATCAGGTGACTGAGAGGCGCTGATCATGTGACTGCTCATGTGCTGATCAGGTAGCTCTCCTGCACGGATCATGTGCCTCAGCAGGCAAGAATCAAGCAGCTGAGCAGGCATGAATCCTGCGGCCCAGCTGGCGATTATCAGGCAGCTGAGCAGGCATGAATCCTGCGGCCCAGCTGGCGATTATCAGGCAGCTGAGCAGGCATGAATCCTGCGGCCCAGCTGGCGATTATCAGGCAGCTGAGCAGGCGCTGATCCCGCACCTCAGCAGGCACTGATCACGTGCCTGTCATGCAGTGATCAGGTGACTGAGAGGCGCTGATCATGTGACTGCTCATGTGCTGATCAGGTAGCTCTCCTGCACGGATCATGTGCCCAGCAGGCAAGAATCAAGCAGCTGAGCAGGCATGAATCCTGCGGCCCAGCTGGCGATTATCAGGCAGCTGAGCAGGCATGAATCCTGCGGCCCAGCTGGCGATTATCAGGCAGCTGAGCAGGCATGAATCCTGCGGCCCAGCTGGCGATTATCAGGCAGCTGAGCAGGCATGAATCCTGCGGCCCAGCTGGCGATTATCAGGCAGCTGAGCAGGCATGAATCCTGCGGCCCAGCTGGCGATTATCAGGCAGCTGAGCAGGCATGAATCCTGCGGCCCAGCTGGCGATTATCAGGCAGCTGAGCAGGCATGAATCCTGCGGCCCAGCTGGCGATTATCAGGCAGCTGAGCAGGCATGAATCCTGCGGCCCAGCTGGCGATTATCAGGCAGCTGAGCAGGCATGAATCCTGCGGCCCAGCTGGCGATTATCAGGCAGCTGAGCAGGCATGAATCCTGCGGCCCAGCTGGCGATTATCAGGCAGCTGAGCAGGCGCTGATCCCGCACCTCAGCAGGCACTGATCACGTGCCTGTCATGCAGTGATCAGGTGACTGAGAGGCGCTGATCATGTGACTGCTCATGTGCTGATCAGGTAGCTCTCCTGCACGGATCATGTGCCTCAGCAGGCAAGAATCAAGCAGCTGAGCAGGCATGAATCCTGCGGCCCAGCTGGCGATTATCAGGCAGCTGAGCAGGCATGAATCCTGCGGCCCAGCTGGCGATTATCAGGCAGCTGAGCAGGCATGAATCCTGCGGCCCAGCTGGCGATTATCAGGCAGCTGAGCAGGCATGAATCCTGCGGCCCAGCTGGCGATTATCAGGCAGCTGAGCAGGCATGAATCCTGCGGCCCAGCTGGCGATTATCAGGCAGCTGAGCAGGCATGAATCCTGCGGCCCAGCTGGCGATTATCAGGCAGCTGAGCAGGCATGAATCCTGCGGCCCAGCTGGCGATTATCAGGCAGCTGAGCAGGCATGAATCCTGCGGCCCAGCTGGCGATTATCAGGCAGCTGAGCAGGCATGAATCCTGCGGCCCAGCTGGCGATTATCAGGCAGCTGAGCAGGCATGAATCCTGCGGCCCAGCTGGCGATTATCAGGCAGCTGAGCAGGCATGAATCCTGCGGCCCAGCTGGCGATTATCAGGCAGCTGAGCAGGCATGAATCCTGCGGCCCAGCTGGCGATTATCAGGCAGCTGAGCAGGCATGAATCCTGCGGCCCAGCTGGCGATTATCAGGCAGCTGAGCAGGCATGAATCCTGCGGCCCAGCTGGCGATTATCAGGCAGCTGAGCAGGCATGAATCCTGCGGCCCAGCTGGCGATTATCAGGCAGCTGAGCAGGCGCTGATCCCGCACCTCTGCAGGCACTGATCACGTGCCTGTCATGCAGTGATCAGGTGACTGAGAGGCGCTGATCATGTGACTGCTCATGTGCTGATCAGGTAGCTCTCCTGCATGGATCATGTGCCTCAGCAGGCAAGAATCAAGCAGCTGAGCAGGCATGAATCCTGCGTCCTAGCTGGCGATTATCAGGCAGCTGAGCAGGCATGAATCCTGCGGCCCAGCTGGCGATTATCAGGCAGCTGAGCAGGCATGAATCCTGCGGCCCAGCTGGCGATTATCAGGCAGCTGAGCAGCGCTGATCCCGCACCTCAGCAGGCACTGATCACGTGCCTGTCATGCAGTGATCAGGTGACTGAGAGGCGCTGATCATGTGACTGCTCATGTGCTGATCAGGTAGCTCTCCTGCACGGATCATGTGCCTCAGCAGGCAAGAATCAAGCAGCTGAGCAGGCATGAATCCTGCGGCCCAGCTGGCGATTATCAGGCAGCTGAGCAGGCATGAATCCTGCGGCCCAGCTGGCGATTATCAGGCAGCTGAGCAGGCATGAATCCTGCGGCCCAGCTGGCGATTATCAGGCAGCTGAGCAGGCATGAATCCTGCGGCCCAGCTGGCGATTATCAGGCAGCTGAGCAGGCATGAATCCTGCGGCCCAGCTGGCGATTATCAGGCAGCTGAGCAGGCATGAATCCTGCGGCCCAGCTGGCGATTATCAGGCAGCTGAGCAGGCATGAATCCTGCGGCCCAGCTGGCGATTATCAGGCAGCTGAGCAGGCATGAATCCTGCGGCCCAGCTGGCGATTATCAGGCAGCTGAGCAGGCGCTGATCCCGCACCTCAGCAGGCACTGATCACGTGCCTGTCATGCAGTGATCAGGTGACTGAGAGGCGCTGATCATGTGACTGCTCATGTGCTGATCAGGTAGCTCTCCTGCACGGATCATGTGCCTCAGCAGGCAAGAATCAAGCAGCTGAGCAGGCATGAATCCTGCGGCCCAGCTGGCGATTATCAGGCAGCTGAGCAGGCATGAATCCTGCGGCCCAGCTGGCGATTATCAGGCAGCTGAGCAGGCATGAATCCTGCGGCCCAGCTGGCGATTATCAGGCAGCTGAGCAGGCGCTGATCCCGCACCTCAGCAGGCACTGATCACGTGCCTGTCATGCAGTGATCAGGTGACTGAGAGGCGCTGATCATGTGACTGCTCATGTGCTGATCAGGTAGCTCTCCTGCACGGATCATGTGCCTCAGCAGGCAAGAATCAGGCAGCTGAGCAGGCATGAATCCTGCGGCCCAGCTGGCGATTATCAGGCAGCTGAGCAGGCATGAATCCTGCGGCCCAGCTGGCGATTATCAGGCAGCTGAGCAGGCATGAATCCTGCGGCCCAGCTGGCGATTATCAGGCAGCTGAGCAGGCATGAATCCTGCGGCCCAGCTGGCGATTATCAGGCAGCTGAGCAGGCATGAATCCTGCGGCCCAGCTGGCGATTATCAGGCAGCTGAGCAGGCATGAATCCTGCGGCCCAGCTGGCGATTATCAGGCAGCTGAGCAGGCATGAATCCTGCGGCCCAGCTGGCGATTATCAGGCAGCTGAGCAGGCATGAATCCTGCGGCCCAGCTGGCGATTATCAGGCAGCTGAGCAGGCATGAATCCTGCGGCCCAGCTGGCGATTATCAGGCAGCTGAGCAGGCATGAATCCTGCGGCCCAGCTGGCGATTATCAGGCAGCTGAGCAGGCATGAATCCTGCGGCCCAGCTGGCGATTATCAGGCAGCTGAGCAGGCATGAATCCTGCGGCCCAGCTGGCGATTATCAGGCAGCTGAGCAGGCATGAATCCTGCGGCCCAGCTGGCGATTATCAGGCAGCTGAGCAGGCATGAATCCTGCGGCCCAGCTGGCGATTATCAGGCAGCTGAGCAGGCGCTGATCCCGCACCTCAGCAGGCACTGATCACGTGCCTGTCATGCAGTGATCAGGTGACTGAGAGGCGCTGATCATGTGACTGCTCATGTGCTGATCAGGTAGCTCTCCTGCACGGATCATGTGCCCAGCAGGCAAGAATCAAGCAGCTGAGCAGGCATGAATCCTGCGGCCCAGCTGGCGATTATCAGGCAGCTGAGCAGGCATGAATCCTGCGGCCCAGCTGGCGATTATCAGGCAGCTGAGCAGGCATGAATCCTGCGGCCCAGCTGGCGATTATCAGGCAGCTGAGCAGGCGCTGATCCCGCACCTCAGCAGGCACTGATCACGTGCCTGTCATGCAGTGATCAGGTGACTGAGAGGCGCTGATCATGTGACTGCTCATGTGCTGATCAGGTAGCTCTCCTGCACGGATCATGTGCCTCAGCAGGCAAGAATCAAGCAGCTGAGCAGGCATGAATCCTGCGGCCCAGCTGGCGATTATCAGGCAGCTGAGCAGGCATGAATCCTGCGGCCCAGCTGGCGATTATCAGGCAGCTGAGCAGGCATGAATCCTGCGGCCCAGCTGGCGATTATCAGGCAGCTGAGCAGGCATGAATCCTGCGGCCCAGCTGGCGATTATCAGGCAGCTGAGCAGGCATGAATCCTGCGGCCCAGCTGGCGATTATCAGGCAGCTGAGCAGGCATGAATCCTGCGGCCCAGCTGGCGATTATCAGGCAGCTGAGCAGGCATGAATCCTGCGGCCCAGCTGGCGATTATCAGGCAGCTGAGCAGGCATGAATCCTGCGGCCCAGCTGGCGATTATCAGGCAGCTGAGCAGGCGCTGATCCCGCACCTCAGCAGGCACTGATCACGTGCCTGTCATGCAGTGATCAGGTGACTGAGAGGCGCTGATCATGTGACTGCTCATGTGCTGATCAGGTAGCTCTCCTGCACGGATCATGTGCCTCAGCAGGCAAGAATCAGGCAGCTGAGCAGGCATGAATCCTGCGGCCCAGCTGGCGATTATCAGGCAGCTGAGCAGGCATGAATCCTGCGGCCCAGCTGGCGATTATCAGGCAGCTGAGCAGGCATGAATCCTGCGGCCCAGCTGGCGATTATCAGGCAGCTGAGCAGGCGCTGATCCCGCACCTCAGCAGGCACTGATCACGTGCCTGTCATGCAGTGATCAGGTGACTGAGAGGCGCTGATCATGTGACTGCTCATGTGCTGATCAGGTAGCTCTCCTGCACGGATCATGTGCCTCAGCAGGCAAGAATCAAGCAGCTGAGCAGGCATGAATCCTGCGGCCCAGCTGGCGATTATCAGGCAGCTGAGCAGGCATGAATCCTGCGGCCCAGCTGGCGATTATCAGGCAGCTGAGCAGGCATGAATCCTGCGGCCCAGCTGGCGATTATCAGGCAGCTGAGCAGGCATGAATCCTGCGGCCCAGCTGGCGATTATCAGGCAGCTGAGCAGGCATGAATCCTGCGGCCCAGCTGGCGATTATCAGGCAGCTGAGCAGGCATGAATCCTGCGGCCCAGCTGGCGATTATCAGGCAGCTGAGCAGGCATGAATCCTGCGGCCCAGCTGGCGATTATCAGGCAGCTGAGCAGGCATGAATCCTGCGGCCCAGCTGGCGATTATCAGGCAGCTGAGCAGGCATGAATCCTGCGGCCCAGCTGGCGATTATCAGGCAGCTGAGCAGGCATGAATCCTGCGGCCCAGCTGGCGATTATCAGGCAGCTGAGCAGGCATGAATCCTGCGGCCCAGCTGGCGATTATCAGGCAGCTGAGCAGGCATGAATCCTGCGGCCCAGCTGGCGATTATCAGGCAGCTGAGCAGGCATGAATCCTGCGGCCCAGCTGGCGATTATCAGGCAGCTGAGCAGGCATGAATCCTGCGGCCCAGCTGGCGATTATCAGGCAGCTGAGCAGGCATGAATCCTGCGGCCCAGCTGGCGATTATCAGGCAGCTGAGCAGGCATGAATCCTGCGGCCCAGCTGGCGATTATCAGGCAGCTGAGCAGGCGCTGATCCCGCACCTCAGCAGGCACTGATCACGTGCCTGTCATGCAGTGATCAGGTGACTGAGAGGCGCTGATCATGTGACTGCTCATGTGCTGATCAGGTAGCTCTCCTGCACGGATCATGTGCCTCAGCAGGCAAGAATCAAGCAGCTGAGCAGGCATGAATCCTGCGGCCCAGCTGGCGATTATCAGGCAGCTGAGCAGGCATGAATCCTGCGGCCCAGCTGGCGATTATCAGGCAGCTGAGCAGGCATGAATCCTGCGGCCCAGCTGGCGATTATCAGGCAGCTGAGCAGGCATGAATCCTGCGGCCCAGCTGGCGATTATCAGGCAGCTGAGCAGGCATGAATCCTGCGGCCCAGCTGGCGATTATCAGGCAGCTGAGCAGGCATGAATCCTGCGGCCCAGCTGGCGATTATCAGGCAGCTGAGCAGGCATGAATCCTGCGGCCCAGCTGGCGATTATCAGGCAGCTGAGCAGGCATGAATCCTGCGGCCCAGCTGGCGATTATCAGGCAGCTGAGCAGGCATGAATCCTGCGGCCCAGCTGGCGATTATCAGGCAGCTGAGCAGGCATGAATCCTGCGGCCCAGCTGGCGATTATCAGGCAGCTGAGCAGGCATGAATCCTGCGGCCCAGCTGGCGATTATCAGGCAGCTGAGCAGGCATGAATCCTGCGGCCCAGCTGGCGATTATCAGGCAGCTGAGCAGGCATGAATCCTGCGGCCCAGCTGGCGATTATCAGGCAGCTGAGCAGGCATGAATCCTGCGGCCCAGCTGGCGATTATCAGGCAGCTGAGCAGGCATGAATCCTGCGGCCCAGCTGGCGATTATCAGGCAGCTGAGCAGGCGCTGATCCCGCACCTCAGCAGGCACTGATCACGTGCCTGTCATGCAGTGATCAGGTGACTGAGAGGCGCTGATCATGTGACTGCTCATGTGCTGATCAGGTAGCTCTCCTGCACGGATCATGTGCCTCAGCAGGCAAGAATCAAGCAGCTGAGCAGGCATGAATCCTGCGGCCCAGCTGGCGATTATCAGGCAGCTGAGCAGGCATGAATCCTGCGGCCCAGCTGGCGATTATCAGGCAGCTGAGCAGGCATGAATCCTGCGGCCCAGCTGGCGATTATCAGGCAGCTGAGCAGGCATGAATCCTGCGGCCCAGCTGGCGATTATCAGGCAGCTGAGCAGGCATGAATCCTGCGGCCCAGCTGGCGATTATCAGGCAGCTGAGCAGGCATGAATCCTGCGGCCCAGCTGGCGATTATCAGGCAGCTGAGCAGGCATGAATCCTGCGGCCCAGCTGGCGATTATCAGGCAGCTGAGCAGGCATGAATCCTGCGGCCCAGCTGGCGATTATCAGGCAGCTGAGCAGGCATGAATCCTGCGGCCCAGCTGGCGATTATCAGGCAGCTGAGCAGGCATGAATCCTGCGGCCCAGCTGGCGATTATCAGGCAGCTGAGCAGGCATGAATCCTGCGGCCCAGCTGGCGATTATCAGGCAGCTGAGCAGGCATGAATCCTGCGGCCCAGCTGGCGATTATCAGGCAGCTGAGCAGGCATGAATCCTGCGGCCCAGCTGGCGATTATCAGGCAGCTGAGCAGGCATGAATCCTGCGGCCCAGCTGGCGATTATCAGGCAGCTGAGCAGGCATGAATCCTGCGGCCCAGCTGGCGATTATCAGGCAGCTGAGCAGGCATGAATCCTGCGGCCCAGCTGGCGATTATCAGGCAGCTGAGCAGGCATGAATCCTGCGGCCCAGCTGGCGATTATCAGGCAGCTGAGCAGGCGCTGATCCCGCACCTCAGCAGGCACTGATCACGTGCCTGTCATGCAGTGATCAGGTGACTGAGAGGCGCTGATCATGTGACTGCTCATGTGCTGATCAGGTAGCTCTCCTGCACGGATCATGTGCCTCAGCAGGCAAGAATCAAGCAGCTGAGCAGGCATGAATCCTGCGGCCCAGCTGGCGATTATCAGGCAGCTGAGCAGGCATGAATCCTGCGGCCCAGCTGGCGATTATCAGGCAGCTGAGCAGGCATGAATCCTGCGGCCCAGCTGGCGATTATCAGGCAGCTGAGCAGGCATGAATCCTGCGGCCCAGCTGGCGATTATCAGGCAGCTGAGCAGGCATGAATCCTGCGGCCCAGCTGGCGATTATCAGGCAGCTGAGCAGGCATGAATCCTGCGGCCCAGCTGGCGATTATCAGGCAGCTGAGCAGGCATGAATCCTGCGGCCCAGCTGGCGATTATCAGGCAGCTGAGCAGGCATGAATCCTGCGGCCCAGCTGGCGATTATCAGGCAGCTGAGCAGGCGCTGATCCCGCACCTCAGCAGGCACTGATCACGTGCCTGTCATGCAGTGATCAGGTGACTGAGAGGCGCTGATCATGTGACTGCTCATGTGCTGATCAGGTAGCTCTCCTGCACGGATCATGTGCCTCAGCAGGCAAGAATCAAGCAGCTGAGCAGGCATGAATCCTGCGGCCCAGCTGGCGATTATCAGGCAGCTGAGCAGGCATGAATCCTGCGGCCCAGCTGGCGATTATCAGGCAGCTGAGCAGGCATGAATCCTGCGGCCCAGCTGGCGATTATCAGGCAGCTGAGCAGGCATGAATCCTGCGGCCCAGCTGGCGATTATCAGGCAGCTGAGCAGGCATGAATCCTGCGGCCCAGCTGGCGATTATCAGGCAGCTGAGCAGGCATGAATCCTGCGGCCCAGCTGGCGATTATCAGGCAGCTGAGCAGGCATGAATCCTGCGGCCCAGCTGGCGATTATCAGGCAGCTGAGCAGGCATGAATCCTGCGGCCCAGCTGGCGATTATCAGGCAGCTGAGCAGGCATGAATCCTGCGGCCCAGCTGGCGATTATCAGGCAGCTGAGCAGGCATGAATCCTGCGGCCCAGCTGGCGATTATCAGGCAGCTGAGCAGGCGCTGATCCCGCACCTCAGCAGGCACTGATCACGTGCCTGTCATGCAGTGATCAGGTGACTGAGAGGCGCTGATCATGTGACTGCTCATGTGCTGATCAGGTAGCTCTCCTGCACGGATCATGTGCCTCAGCAGGCAAGAATCAAGCAGCTGAGCAGGCATGAATCCTGCGGCCCAGCTGGCGATTATCAGGCAGCTGAGCAGGCATGAATCCTGCGGCCCAGCTGGCGATTATCAGGCAGCTGAGCAGGCATGAATCCTGCGGCCCAGCTGGCGATTATCAGGCAGCTGAGCAGCGCTGATCCCGCACCTCAGCAGGCACTGATCACGTGCCTGTCATGCAGTGATCAGGTGACTGAGAGGCGCTGATCATGTGACTGCTCATGTGCTGATCAGGTAGCTCTCCTGCACGGATCATGTGCCTCAGCAGGCAAGAATCAGGCAGCTGAGCAGGCATGAATCCTGCGGCCCAGCTGGCGATTATCAGGCAGCTGAGCAGGCATGAATCCTGCGGCCCAGCTGGCGATTATCAGGCAGCTGAGCAGGCATGAATCCTGCGGCCCAGCTGGCGATTATCAGGCAGCTGAGCAGGCATGAATCCTGCGGCCCAGCTGGCGATTATCAGGCAGCTGAGCAGGCATGAATCCTGCGGCCCAGCTGGCGATTATCAGGCAGCTGAGCAGGCATGAATCCTGCGGCCCAGCTGGCGATTATCAGGCAGCTGAGCAGGCATGAATCCTGCGGCCCAGCTGGCGATTATCAGGCAGCTGAGCAGGCATGAATCCTGCGGCCCAGCTGGCGATTATCAGGCAGCTGAGCAGGCGCTGATCCCGCACCTCAGCAGGCACTGATCACGTGCCTGTCATGCAGTGATCAGGTGACTGAGAGGCGCTGATCATGTGACTGCTCATGTGCTGATCAGGTAGCTCTCCTGCACGGATCATGTGCCTCAGCAGGCAAGAATCAAGCAGCTGAGCAGGCATGAATCCTGCGGCCCAGCTGGCGATTATCAGGCAGCTGAGCAGGCATGAATCCTGCGGCCCAGCTGGCGATTATCAGGCAGCTGAGCAGGCATGAATCCTGCGGCCCAGCTGGCGATTATCAGGCAGCTGAGCAGCGCTGATCCCGCACCTCAGCAGGCACTGATCACGTGCCTGTCATGCAGTGATCAGGTGACTGAGAGGCGCTGATCATGTGACTGCTCATGTGCTGATCAGGTAGCTCTCCTGCACGGATCATGTGCCTCAGCAGGCAAGAATCAGGCAGCTGAGCAGGCATGAATCCTGCGGCCCAGCTGGCGATTATCAGGCAGCTGAGCAGGCATGAATCCTGCGGCCCAGCTGGCGATTATCAGGCAGCTGAGCAGGCATGAATCCTGCGGCCCAGCTGGCGATTATCAGGCAGCTGAGCAGGCATGAATCCTGCGGCCCAGCTGGCGATTATCAGGCAGCTGAGCAGGCATGAATCCTGCGGCCCAGCTGGCGATTATCAGGCAGCTGAGCAGGCATGAATCCTGCGGCCCAGCTGGCGATTATCAGGCAGCTGAGCAGGCATGAATCCTGCGGCCCAGCTGGCGATTATCAGGCAGCTGAGCAGGCATGAATCCTGCGGCCCAGCTGGCGATTATCAGGCAGCTGAGCAGGCATGAATCCTGCGGCCCAGCTGGCGATTATCAGGCAGCTGAGCAGGCATGAATCCTGCGGCCCAGCTGGCGATTATCAGGCAGCTGAGCAGGCATGAATCCTGCGGCCCAGCTGGCGATTATCAGGCAGCTGAGCAGGCATGAATCCTGCGGCCCAGCTGGCGATTATCAGGCAGCTGAGCAGGCATGAATCCTGCGGCCCAGCTGGCGATTATCAGGCAGCTGAGCAGGCATGAATCCTGCGGCCCAGCTGGCGATTATCAGGCAGCTGAGCAGGCGCTGATCCCGCACCTCAGCAGGCACTGATCACGTGCCTGTCATGCAGTGATCAGGTGACTGAGAGGCGCTGATCATGTGACTGCTCATGTGCTGATCAGGTAGCTCTCCTGCACGGATCATGTGCCTCAGCAGGCAAGAATCAAGCAGCTGAGCAGGCATGAATCCTGCGGCCCAGCTGGCGATTATCAGGCAGCTGAGCAGGCATGAATCCTGCGGCCCAGCTGGCGATTATCAGGCAGCTGAGCAGGCATGAATCCTGCGGCCCAGCTGGCGATTATCAGGCAGCTGAGCAGGCGCTGATCCCGCACCTCAGCAGGCACTGATCACGTGCCTGTCATGCAGTGATCAGGTGACTGAGAGGCGCTGATCATGTGACTGCTCATGTGCTGATCAGGTAGCTCTCCTGCACGGATCATGTGCCTCAGCAGGCAAGAATCAAGCAGCTGAGCAGGCATGAATCCTGCGGCCCAGCTGGCGATTATCAGGCAGCTGAGCAGGCATGAATCCTGCGGCCCAGCTGGCGATTATCAGGCAGCTGAGCAGGCATGAATCCTGCGGCCCAGCTGGCGATTATCAGGCAGCTGAGCAGGCATGAATCCTGCGGCCCAGCTGGCGATTATCAGGCAGCTGAGCAGGCATGAATCCTGCGGCCCAGCTGGCGATTATCAGGCAGCTGAGCAGGCATGAATCCTGCGGCCCAGCTGGCGATTATCAGGCAGCTGAGCAGGCATGAATCCTGCGGCCCAGCTGGCGATTATCAGGCAGCTGAGCAGGCATGAATCCTGCGGCCCAGCTGGCGATTATCAGGCAGCTGAGCAGGCGCTGATCCCGCACCTCAGCAGGCACTGATCACGTGCCTGTCATGCAGTGATCAGGTGACTGAGAGGCGCTGATCATGTGACTGCTCATGTGCTGATCAGGTAGCTCTCCTGCACGGATCATGTGCCTCAGCAGGCAAGAATCAAGCAGCTGAGCAGGCATGAATCCTGCGGCCCAGCTGGCGATTATCAGGCAGCTGAGCAGGCATGAATCCTGCGGCCCAGCTGGCGATTATCAGGCAGCTGAGCAGGCATGAATCCTGCGGCCCAGCTGGCGATTATCAGGCAGCTGAGCAGGCTGATCCCGCACCTCAGCAGGCACTGATCACGTGCCTGTCATGCAGTGATCAGGTGACTGAGAGGCGCTGATCATGTGACTGCTCATGTGCTGATCAGGTAGCTCTCCTGCACGGATCATGTGCCTCAGCAGGCAAGAATCAGGCAGCTGAGCAGGCATGAATCCTGCGGCCCAGCTGGCGATTATCAGGCAGCTGAGCAGGCATGAATCCTGCGGCCCAGCTGGCGATTATCAGGCAGCTGAGCAGGCATGAATCCTGCGGCCCAGCTGGCGATTATCAGGCAGCTGAGCAGGCATGAATCCTGCGGCCCAGCTGGCGATTATCAGGCAGCTGAGCAGGCATGAATCCTGCGGCCCAGCTGGCGATTATCAGGCAGCTGAGCAGGCATGAATCCTGCGGCCCAGCTGGCGATTATCAGGCAGCTGAGCAGGCATGAATCCTGCGGCCCAGCTGGCGATTATCAGGCAGCTGAGCAGGCGCTGATCCCGCACCTCAGCAGGCACTGATCACGTGCCTGTCATGCAGTGATCAGGTGACTGAGAGGCGCTGATCATGTGACTGCTCATGTGCTGATCAGGCAGCTCTCCTGCACGGATCATGTGCCTCAGCAGGCAAGAATCAAGCAGCTGAGCAGGCATGAATCCTGGGGCCCAGCTGGCGATTATCAGGCAGCTGAGCAGGCATGAATTCTGCGGCCCAGCTGGCGATTATCAGGCAGCTGAGCAGGCATGAATCCTGCGGCCCAGCTGGCGATTTTCAGGCAGCTGAGCAGGCATGAATCCTGCGGCCCAGCTGGCGATTATCAGGCAGCTGAGCAGCGCATGATCCCGCACCTCAGCAGGCACTGATCACGTGGCTGTCATGCAGTGATCAGGTGACTGAGAGGCGCTGATCATGTGACTGCTCATGTGCTGATCAGGTAGCTCTCCTGCACAGATCATGTGCCTCAGCAGGCAAGAATCAAGCAGCTGAGCAGGCATGAATTCTGCGGCCCAGCTGGCGATTATCAGGCAGCTGAGCAGGCATGAATCCTGCGGCCCAGCTGGCGATTTTCAGGCAGCTGAGCAGGCATGAATCCTGCGGCTCAGCTGGCGATTATCAAGCAGCTGAGCAGGCGCTGATCCCGCACCTCAGCAGGCAGTGATCACGTGCCTGTCATGCAGTGATCAGGTGACTGAGAGGCGCTGATCATGTGACTGCTCATGTGCTGCTCAGGTAGCTCTCCTGCACGGATCATGTGCCTCAGCAGGCAAGAATCAAGCAGATGAGCAAGCGTGAATCCTGCGGCCCAGCTGGCGATTATCAGGCAGCTGAGCAGGTATGAATCCTGCGGCCCCGCTTGCGATTATCAAGCAGGTGAGCAGGCATGAATCCTGTGGCCCAGCTGGCGATTATCAGGCAGCTGAGCAGGCATGAATCCTGCGGCCCAGCTGGCGATTATCAGGCAGCTGAGCAGGCATGAATCCTGCGTCCCAGCTGGCGATTATCAGGAAGCTGAGCAGGCATGAATCCTGCGTCCCAGCTGGCGATTATCAGGCAGCTGAGCAGGCATGAATCCTGCGGCCCAGCTGGCGATTATCAGGCAGCTGAGCAGGCATGAATCCTGCGGCCCAGCTGGCGATTATCAGGCAGCTGAGCAGGCATGAATCCTGCGGCCCAGCTGGCGATTATCAGGC
This sequence comes from Bos javanicus, assembly GCF_032452875.1. Taxonomy (NCBI): domain Eukaryota; kingdom Metazoa; phylum Chordata; class Mammalia; order Artiodactyla; family Bovidae; genus Bos; species Bos javanicus. Next base: position 28,852 of record NW_026894600.1, on the reverse strand, counting down.
AGCTGAGCAGGCATGAATCCTGCGGCCCAGCTGGCGATTATCAGGCAGCTGAGCAGGCATGAATCCTGCGGCCCAGCTGGCGATTATCAGGCAGCTGAGCAGGCATGAATCCTGCGGCCCAGCTGGCGATTATCAGGCAGCTGAGCAGGCATGAATCCTGCGGCCCAGCTGGCGATTATCAGGCAGCTGAGCAGGCATGAATCCTGCGGCCCAGCTGGCGATTATCAGGCAGCTGAGCAGGCATGAATCCTGCGGCCCAGCTGGCGATTATCAGGCAGCTGAGCAGGCATGAATCCTGCGGCCCAGCTGGCGATTATCAGGCAGCTGAGCAGGCGCTGATCCCGCACCTCAGCAGGCACTGATCACGTGCCTGTCATGCAGTGATCAGGTGACTGAGAGGCGCTGATCATGTGACTGCTCATGTGCTGTTCAGGTAGCTCTCCTGCACGGATCATGTGCCTCAGCAGGCAAGAATCAAGCAGCTGAGCAGGCATGAATCCTGCGGCCCAGCTGGCGATTATCAGGCAGCTGAGCAGGCATGAATCCTGCGGCCCAGCTGGCGATTATCAGGCAGCTGAGCAGGCATGAATCCTGCGGCCCAGCTGGCGATTATCAGGCAGCTGAGCAGGCATGAATCCTGCGGCCCAGCTGGCGATTATCAGGCAGCTGAGCAGGCATGAATCCTGCGGCCCAGCTGGCGATTATCAGGCAGCTGAGCAGGCATGAATCCTGCGGCCCAGCTGGCGATTATCAGGCAGCTGAGCAGGCATGAATCCTGCGGCCCAGCTGGCGATTATCAGGCAGCTGAGCAGGCATGAATCCTGCGGCCCAGCTGGCGATTATCAGGCAGCTGAGCAGGCATGAATCCTGCGGCCCAGCTGGCGATTATCAGGCAGCTGAGCAGGCATGAATCCTGCGGCCCAGCTGGCGATTATCAGGCAGCTGAGCAGGCATGAATCCTGCGGCCCAGCTGGCGATTATCAGGCAGCTGAGCAGGCATGAATCCTGCGGCCCAGCTGGCGATTATCAGGCAGCTGAGCAGGCATGAATCCTGCGGCCCAGCTGGCGATTATCAGGCAGCTGAGCAGGCATGAATCCTGCGGCCCAGCTGGCGATTATCAGGCAGCTGAGCAGGCATGAATCCTGCGGCCCAGCTGGCGATTATCAGGCAGCTGAGCAGGCGCTGATCCCGCACCTCAGCAGGCACTGATCACGTGCCTGTCATGCAGTGATCAGGTGACTGAGAGGCGCTGATCATGTGACTGCTCATGTGCTGATCAGGTAGCTCTCCTGCACGGATCATGTGCCTCAGCAGGCAAGAATCAAGCAGCTGAGCAGGCATGAATCCTGCGGCCCAGCTGGCGATTATCAGGCAGCTGAGCAGGCATGAATCCTGCGGCCCAGCTGGCGATTATCAGGCAGCTGAGCAGGCATGAATCCTGCGGCCCAGCTGGCGATTATCAGGCAGCTGAGCAGGCGCTGATCCCGCACCTCAGCAGGCACTGATCACGTGCCTGTCATGCAGTGATCAGGTGACTGAGAGGCGCTGATCATGTGACTGCTCATGTGCTGATCAGGTAGCTCTCCTGCACGGATCATGTGCCTCAGCAGGCAAGAATCAAGCAGCTGAGCAGGCATGAATCCTGCGGCCCAGCTGGCGATTATCAGGCAGCTGAGCAGGCATGAATCCTGCGGCCCAGCTGGCGATTATCAGGCAGCTGAGCAGGCATGAATCCTGCGGCCCAGCTGGCGATTATCAGGCAGCTGAGCAGGCATGAATCCTGCGGCCCAGCTGGCGATTATCAGGCAGCTGAGCAGGCATGAATCCTGCGGCCCAGCTGGCGATTATCAGGCAGCTGAGCAGGCATGAATCCTGCGGCCCAGCTGGCGATTATCAGGCAGCTGAGCAGGCATGAATCCTGCGGCCCAGCTGGCGATTATCAGGCAGCTGAGCAGGCATGAATCCTGCGGCCCAGCTGGCGATTATCAGGCAGCTGAGCAGGCATGAATCCTGCGGCCCAGCTGGCGATTATCAGGCAGCTGAGCAGGCGCTGATCCCGCACCTCAGCAGGCACTGATCACGTGCCTGTCATGCAGTGATCAGGTGACTGAGAGGCGCTGATCATGTGACTGCTCATGTGCTGATCAGGTAGCTCTCCTGCACGGATCATGTGCCCCAGCAGGCAAGAATCAAGCAGCTGAGCAGGCATGAATCCTGCGGCCCAGCTGGCGATTATCAGGCAGCTGAGCAGGCATGAATCCTGCGGCCCAGCTGGCGATTATCAGGCAGCTGAGCAGGCATGAATCCTGCGGCCCAGCTGGCGATTATCAGGCAGCTGAGCAGGCATGAATCCTGCGGCCCAGCTGGCGATTATCAGGCAGCTGAGCAGGCATGAATCCTGCGGCCCAGCTGGCGATTATCAGGCAGCTGAGCAGGCATGAATCCTGCGGCCCAGCTGGCGATTATCAGGCAGCTGAGCAGGCATGAATCCTGCGGCCCAGCTGGCGATTATCAGGCAGCTGAGCAGGCATGAATCCTGCGGCCCAGCTGGCGATTATCAGGCAGCTGAGCAGGCATGAATCCTGCGGCCCAGTTGGCGATTATCAGGCAGCTGAGCAGGCATGAATCCTGCGGCCCAGCTGGCGATTATCAGGCAGCTGAGCAGGCATGAATCCTGTGGCCCAGCTGGCGATTATCAGGCAGCTGAGCAGGCATGAATCCTGCGGCCCAGCTGGCGATTATCAGGCAGCTGAGCAGGCGCTGATCCCGCACCTCAGCAGGCACTGATCACGTGCCTGTCATGCAGTGATCAGGTGACTGAGAGGCGCTGATCATGTGACTGCTCATGTGCTGATCAGGTAGCTCTCCTGCACGGATCATGTGCCTCAGCAGGCAAGAATCAAGCAGCTGAGCAGGCATGAATCCTGCGGCCCAGTTGGCGATTATCAGGCAGCTGAGCAGGCATGAATCCTGCGGCCCAGCTGGCGATTATCAGGCAGCTGAGCAGGCATGAATCCTGCGGCCCAGCTGGCGATTATCAGGCAGCTGAGCAGGCATGAATCCTGCGGCCCAGCTGGCGATTATCAGGCAGCTGAGCAGGCATGAATCCTGCGGCCCAGCTGGCGATTATCAGGCAGCTGAGCAGGCATGAATCCTGCGGCCCAGCTGGCGATTATCAGGCAGCTGAGCAGGCATGAATCCTGCGGCCCAGCTGGCGATTATCAGGCAGCTGAGCAGGCATGAATCCTGCGGCCCAGCTGGCGATTATCAGGCAGCTGAGCAGGCATGAATCCTGCGGCCCAGCTGGCGATTATCAGGCAGCTGAGCAGGCATGAATCCTGCGGCCCAGCTGGCGATTATCAGGCAGCTGAGCAGGCATGAATCCTGCGGCCCAGCTGGCGATTATCAGGCAGCTGAGCAGGCATGAATCCTGCGGCCCAGCTGGCGATTATCAGGCAGCTGAGCAGGCATGAATCCTGCGGCCCAGCTGGCGATTATCAGGCAGCTGAGCAGGCATGAATCCTGCGGCCCAGCTGGCGATTATCAGGCAGCTGAGCAGGCATGAATCCTGCGGCCCAGCTGGCGATTATCAGGCAGCTGAGCAGGCATGAATCCTGCGGCCCAGCTGGCGATTATCAGGCAGCTGAGCAGGCATGAATCCTGCGGCCCAGCTGGCGATTATCAGGCAGCTGAGCAGGCATGAATCCTGCGGCCCAGCTGGCGATTATCAGGCAGCTGAGCAGGCATGAATCCTGCGGCCCAGCTGGCGATTATCAGGCAGCTGAGCAGGCGCTGATCCCGCACCTCAGCAGGCACTGATCACGTGCCTGTCATGCAGTGATCAGGTGACTGAGAGGCGCTGATCATGTGACTGCTCATGTGCTGATCAGGTAGCTCTCCTGCACGGATCATGTGCCTCAGCAGGCAAGAATCAAGCAGCTGAGCAGGCATGAATCCTGCGGCCCAGCTGGCGATTATCAGGCAGCTGAGCAGGCATGAATCCTGCGGCCCAGCTGGCGATTATCAGGCAGCTGAGCAGGCATGAATCCTGCGGCCCAGCTGGCGATTATCAGGCAGCTGAGCAGGCGCTGATCCCGCACCTCAGCAGGCACTGATCACGTGCCTGTCATGCAGTGATCAGGTGACTGAGAGGCGCTGATCATGTGACTGCTCATGTGCTGATCAGGTAGCTCTCCTGCACGGATCATGTGCCCCAGCAGGCAAGAATCAAGCAGCTGAGCAGGCATGAATCCTGCGGCCCAGCTGGCGATTATCAGGCAGCTGAGCAGGCATGAATCCTGCGGCCCAGCTGGCGATTATCAGGCAGCTGAGCAGGCATGAATCCTGCGGCCCAGCTGGCGATTATCAGGCAGCTGAGCAGGCATGAATCCTGCGGCCCAGCTGGCGATTATCAGGCAGCTGAGCAGGCATGAATCCTGCGGCCCAGCTGGCGATTATCAGGCAGCTGAGCAGGCATGAATCCTGCGGCCCAGCTGGCGATTATCAGGCAGCTGAGCAGGCATGAATCCTGCGGCCCAGCTGGCGATTATCAGGCAGCTGAGCAGGCATGAATCCTGCGGCCCAGCTGGCGATTATCAGGCAGCTGAGCAGGCATGAATCCTGCGGCCCAGCTGGCGATTATCAGGCAGCTGAGCAGGCATGAATCCTGCGGCCCAGCTGGCGATTATCAGGCAGCTGAGCAGGCGCTGATCCCGCACCTCAGCAGGCACTGATCACGTGCCTGTCATGCAGTGATCAGGTGACTGAGAGGCGCTGATCATGTGACTGCTCATGTGCTGATCAGGTAGCTCTCCTGCACGGATCATGTGCCTCAGCAGGCAAGAATCAAGCAGCTGAGCAGGCATGAATCCTGCGGCCCAGCTGGCGATTATCAGGCAGCTGAGCAGGCATGAATCCTGCGGCCCAGCTGGCGATTATCAGGCAGCTGAGCAGGCATGAATCCTGCGGCCCAGCTGGCGATTATCAGGCAGCTGAGCAGGCATGAATCCTGCGGCCCAGCTGGCGATTATCAGGCAGCTGAGCAGGCATGAATCCTGCGGCCCAGCTGGCGATTATCAGGCAGCTGAGCAGGCATGAATCCTGCGGCCCAGCTGGCGATTATCAGGCAGCTGAGCAGGCATGAATCCTGCGGCCCAGCTGGCGATTATCAGGCAGCTGAGCAGGCATGAATCCTGCGGCCCAGCTGGCGATTATCAGGCAGCTGAGCAGGCATGAATCCTGCGGCCCAGCTGGCGATTATCAGGCAGCTGAGCAGGCATGAATCCTGCGGCCCAGCTGGCGATTATCAGGCAGCTGAGCAGGCATGAATCCTGCGGCCCAGCTGGCGATTATCAGGCAGCTGAGCAGGCATGAATCCTGCGGCCCAGCTGGCGATTATCAGGCAGCTGAGCAGGCATGAATCCTGCGGCCCAGCTGGCGATTATCAGGCAGCTGAGCAGGCATGAATCCTGCGGCCCAGCTGGCGATTATCAGGCAGCTGAGCAGGCATGAATCCTGCGGCCCAGCTGGCGATTATCAGGCAGCTGAGCATGCGCTGATCCCGCACCTCAGCAGGCACTGATCACGTGCCTGTCATGCAGTGATCAGGTGACTGAGAGGCGCTGATCATGTGACTGCTCATGTGCTGATCAGGTAGCTCTCCTGCACGGATCATGTGCCTCAGCAGGCAAGAATCAAGCAGCTGAGCAGGCATGAATCCTGCGGCCCAGCTGGCGATTATCAGGCAGCTGAGCAGGCATGAATCCTGCGGCCCAGCTGGCGATTAACAGGCAGCTGAGCAGGCATGAATCCTGCGGCCCAGCTGGCGATTATCAGGCAGCTGAGCAGGCGCTGATCCCGCACCTCAGCAGGCACTGATCACGTGCCTGTCATGCAGTGATCAGGTGACTGAGAGGCGCTGATCATGTGACTGCTCATGTGCTGATCAGGTAGCTCTCCTGCACGGATCATGTGCCTCAGCAGGCAAGAATCAAGCAGCTGAGCAGGCATGAATCCTGCGGCCCAGCTGGCGATTATCAGGCAGCTGAGCAGGCATGAATCCTGCGGCCCAGCTGGCGATTATCAGGCAGCTGAGCAGGCATGAATCCTGCGGCCCAGCTGGCGATTATCAGGCAGCTGAGCAGGCATGAATCCTGCGGCCCAGCTGGCGATTATCAGGCAGCTGAGCAGGCATGAATCCTGCGGCCCAGCTGGCGATTATCAGGCAGCTGAGCAGGCATGAATCCTGCGGCCCAGCTGGCGATTATCAGGCAGCTGAGCAGGCATGAATCCTGCGGCCCAGCTGGCGATTATCAGGCAGCTGAGCAGGCATGAATCCTGCGGCCCAGCTGGCGATTATCAGGCAGCTGAGCAGGCGCTGATCCCGCACCTCAGCAGGCACTGATCACGTGCCTGTCATGCAGTGATCAGGTGACTGAGAGGCGCTGATCATGTGACTGCTCATGTGCTGATCAGGTAGCTCTCCTGCACGGATCATGTGCCTCAGCAGGCAAGAATCAAGCAGCTGAGCAGGCATGAATCCTGCGGCCCAGCTGGCGATTATCAGGCAGCTGAGCAGGCATGAATCCTGCGGCCCAGCTGGCGATTATCAGGCAGCTGAGCAGGCATGAATCCTGCGGCCCAGCTGGCGATTATCAGGCAGCTGAGCAGGCTGATCCCGCCTCAGCAGGCACTGATCACGTGGCTGTCATGCAGTGATCAGGTGACTGAGAGGCGCTGATCATGTGACTGCTCATGTGCTGATCAGGCAGCTCTCCTGCACGGATCATGTGCCTCAGCAGGCAAGAATCAGGCAGCTGAGCAGGCATGAATCCTGCGGCCCAGCTGGCGATTATCAGGCAGCTGAGCAGGCATGAATCCTGCGGCCCAGCTGGCGATTATCAGGCAGCTGAGCAGGCATGAATCCTGCGGCCCAGCTGGCGATTATCAGGCAGCTGAGCAGGCATGAATCCTGCGGCCCAGCTGGCGATTATCAGGCAGCTGAGCAGGCATGAATCCTGCGGCCCAGCTGGCGATTATCAGGCAGCTGAGCAGGCATGAATCCTGCGGCCCAGCTGGCGATTATCAGGCAGCTGAGCAGGCATGAATCCTGCGGCCCAGCTGGCGATTATCAGGCAGCTGAGCAGGCATGAATCCTGCGGCCCAGCTGGCGATTATCAGGCAGCTGAGCAGGCATGAATCCTGCGGCCCAGCTGGCGATTATCAGGCAGCTGAGCAGGCATGAATCCTGCGGCCCAGCTGGCGATTATCAGGCAGCTGAGCAGGCATGAATCCTGCGGCCCAGCTGGCGATTATCAGGCAGCTGAGCAGGCATGAATCCTGCGGCCCAGCTGGCGATTATCAGGCAGCTGAGCAGGCATGAATCCTGCGGCCCAGCTGGCGATTATCAGGCAGCTGAGCAGGCGCTGATCCCGCACCTCAGCAGGCACTGATCACGTGCCTGTCATGCAGTGATCAGGTGACTGAGAGGCGCTGATCATGTGACTGCTCATGTGCTGATCAGGTAGCTCTCCTGCATGGATCATGTGCCTCAGCAGGCAAGAATCAAGCAGCTGAGCAGGCATGAATCCTGCGGCCCAGCTGGCGATTATCAGGCAGCTGAGCAGGCATGAATCCTGCGGCCCAGCTGGCGATTATCAGGCAGCTGAGCAGGCATGAATCCTGCGGCCCAGCTGGCGATTATCAGGCAGCTGAGCAGGCGCTGATCCCGCACCTCAGCAGGCACTGATCACGTGCCTGTCATGCAGTGATCAGGTGACTGAGAGGCGCTGATCATGTGACTGCTCATGTGCTGATCAGGTAGCTCTCCTGCACGGATCATGTGCCTCAGCAGGCAAGAATCAAGCAGCTGAGCAGGCATGAATCCTGCGGCCCAGCTGGCGATTATCAGGCAGCTGAGCAGGCATGAATCCTGCGGCCCAGCTGGCGATTATCAGGCAGCTGAGCAGGCATGAATCCTGCGGCCCAGCTGGCGATTATCAGGCAGCTGAGCAGGCATGAATCCTGCGGCCCAGCTGGCGATTATCAGGCAGCTGAGCAGGCATGAATCCTGCGGCCCAGCTGGCGATTATCAGGCAGCTGAGCAGGCATGAATCCTGCGGCCCAGCTGGCGATTATCAGGCAGCTGAGCAGGCATGAATCCTGCGGCCCAGCTGGCGATTATCAGGCAGCTGAGCAGGCATGAATCCTGCGGCCCAGCTGGCGATTATCAGGCAGCTGAGCAGGCGCTGATCCCGCACCTCAGCAGGCACTGATCACGTGCCTGTCATGCAGTGATCAGGTGACTGAGAGGCGCTGATCATGTGACTGCTCATGTGCTGATCAGGTAGCTCTCCTGCACGGATCATGTGCCTCAGCAGGCAAGAATCAAGCAGCTGAGCAGGCATGAATCCTGCGGCCCAGCTGGCGATTATCAGGCAGCTGAGCAGGCATGAATCCTGCGGCCCAGCTGGCGATTATCAGGCAGCTGAGCAGGCATGAATCCTGCGGCCCAGCTGGCGATTATCAGGCAGCTGAGCAGGCGCTGATCCCGCACCTCAGCAGGCACTGATCACGTGCCTGTCATGCAGTGATCAGGTGACTGAGAGGCGCTGATCATGTGACTGCTCATGTGCTGATCAGGTAGCTCTCCTGCACGGATCATGTGCCTCAGCAGGCAAGAATCAGGCAGCTGAGCAGGCATGAATCCTGCGGCCCAGCTGGCGATTATCAGGCAGCTGAGCAGGCATGAATCCTGCGGCCCAGCTGGCGATTATCAGGCAGCTGAGCAGGCATGAATCCTGCGGCCCAGCTGGCGATTATCAGGCAGCTGAGCAGGCATGAATCCTGCGGCCCAGCTGGCGATTATCAGGCAGCTGAGCAGGCATGAATCCTGCGGCCCAGCTGGCGATTATCAGGCAGCTGAGCAGGCATGAATCCTGCGGCCCAGCTGGCGATTATCAGGCAGCTGAGCAGGCATGAATCCTGCGGCCCAGCTGGCGATTATCAGGCAGCTGAGCAGGCGCTGATCCCGCACCTCAGCAGGCACTGATCACGTGCCTGTCATGCAGTGATCAGGTGACTGAGAGGCGCTGATCATGTGACTGCTCATGTGCTGATCAGGCAGCTCTCCTGCACGGATCATGTGCCTCAGCAGGCAAGAATCAAGCAGCTGAGCAGGCATGAATCCTGCGGCCCAGCTGGCGATTATCAGGCAGCTGAGCAGGCATGAATCCTGCGGCCCAGCTGGCGATTATCAGGCAGCTGAGCAGGCATGAATCCTGCGGCCCAGCTGGCGATTATCAGGCAGCTGAGCAGGCATGAATCCTGCGGCCCAGCTGGCGATTATCAGGCAGCTGAGCAGGCAGATCCCGCACCTCAGCAGGCACTGATCACGTGGCTGTCATGCAGTGATCAGGTGACTGAGAGGCGCTGATCATGTGACTGCTCATGTGCTGATCAGGTAGCTCTCCTGCACGGATCATGTGCCCAGCAGGCAAGAATCAAGCAGCTGAGCAGGCATGAATCCTGCGGCCCAGCTGGCGATTATCAGGCAGCTGAGCAGGCATGAATCCTGCGGCCCAGCTGGCGATTATCAGGCAGCTGAGCAGGCATGAATCCTGCGGCCCAGCTGGCGATTATCAGGCAGCTGAGCAGGCGCTGATCCCGCACCTCAGCAGGCACTGATCACGTGCCTGTCATGCAGTGATCAGGTGACTGAGAGGCGCTGATCATGTGACTGCTCATGTGCTGATCAGGTAGCTCTCCTGCACGGATCATGTGCCTCAGCAGGCAAGAATCAAGCAGCTGAGCAGGCATGAATCCTGCGGCCCAGCTGGCGATTATCAGGCAGCTGAGCAGGCATGAATCCTGCGGCCCAGCTGGCGATTATCAGGCAGCTGAGCAGGCATGAATCCTGCGGCCCAGCTGGCGATTATCAGGCAGCTGAGCAGGCATGAATCCTGCGGCCCAGCTGGCGATTATCAGGCAGCTGAGCAGGCATGAATCCTGCGGCCCAGCTGGCGATTATCAGGCAGCTGAGCAGGCATGAATCCTGCGGCCCAGCTGGCGATTATCAGGCAGCTGAGCAGGCATGAATCCTGCGGCCCAGCTGGCGATTATCAGGCAGCTGAGCAGGCATGAATCCTGCGGCCCAGCTGGCGATTATCAGGCAGCTGAGCAGGCATGAATCCTGCGGCCCAGCTGGCGATTATCAGGCAGCTGAGCAGGCATGAATCCTGCGGCCCAGCTGGCGATTATCAGGCAGCTGAGCAGGCATGAATCCTGCGGCCCAGCTGGCGATTATCAGGCAGCTGAGCAGGCATGAATCCTGCGGCCCAGCTGGCGATTATCAGGCAGCTGAGCAGGCGCTGATCCCGCACCTCAGCAGGCACTGATCACGTGCCTGTCATGCAGTGATCAGGTGACTGAGAGGCGCTGATCATGTGACTGCTCATGTGCTGATCAGGTAGCTCTCCTGCACGGATCATGTGCCTCAGCAGGCAAGAATCAAGCAGCTGAGCAGGCATGAATCCTGCGGCCCAGCTGGCGATTATCAGGCAGCTGAGCAGGCATGAATCCTGCGGCCCAGCTGGCGATTATCAGGCAGCTGAGCAGGCATGAATCCTGCGGCCCAGCTGGCGATTATCAGGCAGCTGAGCAGGCATGAATCCTGCGGCCCAGCTGGCGATTATCAGGCAGCTGAGCAGGCATGAATCCTGCGGCCCAGCTGGCGATTATCAGGCAGCTGAGCAGGCATGAATCCTGCGGCCCAGCTGGCGATTATCAGGCAGCTGAGCAGGCATGAATCCTGCGGCCCAGCTGGCGATTATCAGGCAGCTGAGCAGGCATGAATCCTGCGGCCCAGCTGGCGATTATCAGGCAGCTGAGCAGGCATGAATCCTGCGGCCCAGCTGGCGATTATCAGGCAGCTGAGCAGGCATGAATCCTGCGGCCCAGCTGGCGATTATCAGGCAGCTGAGCAGGCATGAATCCTGCGGCCCAGCTGGCGATTATCAGGCAGCTGAGCAGGCATGAATCCTGCGGCCCAGCTGGCGATTATCAGGCAGCTGAGCAGGCATGAATCCTGCGGCCCAGCTGGCGATTATCAGGCAGCTGAGCAGGCATGAATCCTGCGGCCCAGCTGGCGATTATCAGGCAGCTGAGCAGGCATGAATCCTGCGGCCCAGCTGGCGATTATCAGGCAGCTGAGCAGGCATGAATCCTGCGGCCCAGCTGGCGATTATCAGGCAGCTGAGCAGGCATGAATCCTGCGGCCCAGCTGGCGATTATCAGGCAGCTGAGCAGGCATGAATCCTGCGGCCCAGCTGGCGATTATCAGGCAGCTGAGCAGGCATGAATCCTGCGGCCCAGCTGGCGATTATCAGGCAGCTGAGCAGGCATGAATCCTGCGGCCCAGCTGGCGATTATCAGGCAGCTGAGCAGGCATGAATCCTGCGGCCCAGCTGGCGATTATCAGGCAGCTGAGCAGGCGCTGATCCCGCACCTCAGCAGGCACTGATCACGTGCCTGTCATGCAGTGATCAGGTGACTGAGAGGCGCTGATCATGTGACTGCTCATGTGCTGATCAGGTAGCTCTCCTGCACGGATCATGTGCCTCAGCAGGCAAGAATCAAGCAGCTGAGCAGGCATGAATCCTGCGGCCCAGCTGGCGATTATCAGGCAGCTGAGCAGGCATGAATCCTGCGGCCCAGCTGGCGATTATCAGGCAGCTGAGCAGGCATGAATCCTGCGGCCCAGCTGGCGATTATCAGGCAGCTGAGCAGGCATGAATCCTGCGGCCCAGCTGGCGATTATCAGGCAGCTGAGCAGGCATGAATCCTGCGGCCCAGCTGGCGATTATCAGGCAGCTGAGCAGGCATGAATCCTGCGGCCCAGCTGGCGTTATCAGGCAGCTGAGCAGGCATGAATCCTGCGGCCCAGCTGGCGATTATCAGGCAGCTGAGCAGGCATGAATCCTGCGGCCCAGCTGGCGATTATCAGGCAGCTGAGCAGGCATGAATCCTGCGGCCCAGCTGGCGATTATCAGGCAGCTGAGCAGGCATGAATCCTGCGGCCCAGCTGGCGATTATCAGGCAGCTGAGCAGGCATGAATCCTGCGGCCCAGCTGGCGATTATCAGGCAGCTGAGCAGGCATGAATCCTGCGGCCCAGCTGGCGATTATCAGGCAGCTGAGCAGGCATGAATCCTGCGGCCCAGCTGGCGATTATCAGGCAGCTGAGCAGGCATGAATCCTGCGGCCCAGCTGGCGATTATCAGGCAGCTGAGCAGGCATGAATCCTGCGGCCCAGCTGGCGATTATCAGGCAGCTGAGCAGGCGCTGATCCCGCACCTCAGCAGGCACTGATCACGTGCCTGTCATGCAGTGATCAGGTGACTGAGAGGCGCTGATCATGTGACTGCTCATGTGCTGATCAGGTAGCTCTCCTGCACGGATCATGTGCCTCAGCAGGCAAGAATCAAGCAGCTGAGCAGGCATGAATCCTGCGGCCCAGCTGGCGATTATCAGGCAGCTGAGCAGGCATGAATCCTGCGGCCCAGCTGGCGATTATCAGGCAGCTGAGCAGGCATGAATCCTGCGGCCCAGCTGGCGATTATCAGGCAGCTGAGCAGGCATGAATCCTGCGGCCCAGCTGGCGATTATCAGGCAGCTGAGCAGGCATGAATCCTGCGGCCCAGCTGGCGATTATCAGGCAGCTGAGCAGGCATGAATCCTGCGGCCCAGCTGGCGATTATCAGGCAGCTGAGCAGGCATGAATCCTGCGGCCCAGCTGGCGATTATCAGGCAGCTGAGCAGGCATGAATCCTGCGGCCCAGCTGGCGATTATCAGGCAGCTGAGCAGGCATGAATCCTGCGGCCCAGCTGGCGATTATCAGGCAGCTGAGCAGGCATGAATCCTGCGGCCCAGCTGGCGATTATCAGGCAGCTGAGCAGGCATGAATCCTGCGGCCCAGCTGGCGATTATCAGGCAGCTGAGCAGGCATGAATCCTGCGGCCCAGCTGGCGATTATCAGGCAGCTGAGCAGGCATGAATCCTGCGGCCCAGCTGGCGATTATCAGGCAGCTGAGCAGGCATGAATCCTGCGGCCCAGCTGGCGATTATCAGGCAGCTGAGCAGGCATGAATCCTGCGGCCCAGCTGGCGATTATCAGGCAGCTGAGCAGGCATGAATCCTGCGGCCCAGCTGGCGATTATCAGGCAGCTGAGCAGGCATGAATCCTGCGGCCCAGCTGGCGATTATCAGGCAGCTGAGCAGGCATGAATCCTGCGGCCCAGATGGCGATTAAGAGGCAGCTGAGCAGGCGCTGATCCCGCACCTCAGCAGGCACTGATCACGTGCCTGTCATGCAGTGATCAGGTGACTGGGAGGCGCTGATCATGTGACTGCTCATGTGCTGATCAGGTAGCTCTCCTGCACGGATCATGTGCCTCAGCAGGCAAGAATCAAGCAGCTGAGAAGGCATGAATCCTGCGGCCCAGCTGGCGATTATCAGGCAGCTGAGCAGGCATGAATCCTGCGGCCCAGCTGGCGATTATCAGGCAGCTGAGCAGGCATGAATCCTGCGGCCCAGCTGGCGATTATCAGGCAGCTGAGCAGGCTGATCCCGCACCTCAGCAGGCACTGATCACGTGGCTGTCAAGTGATCAGGTGACTGAGAGGCGCTGATCATGTGACTGCTCATGTGCTGATCAGGTAGCTCTCCTGCACGGATCCTGTGCCTCAGCAGGCAAGAATCAGGCAGATGAGCAGGCATGAATCCTGCGGCCCAGCTGGCGATTATCAGGCAGCTGAGCAGGCATGAATCCTGCGGCCCAGCTGGCGATTATCAGGCAGCTGAGCAGGCATGAATCCTGCGGTCCAGCTGGCGATTATCAGGCAGCTGAGCAGGCATGAATCCTGCGGCCCAGCTGGCGATTATCAGGCAGCTGAGCAGGCATGAATCCTGCGGCACAGCTGGCGATTATCAGGCAGCTGAGCAGGCATGAATCCTGCGGCCCAGCTGGCGATTATCAGGCAGCTGAGCAGGCGCTGATCCCGCACCTCAGCAGGCACTGATCACGTGCCTGTCATGCAGTGATCAGGTGACTGAGAGGCGCTGATCATGTGACTGCTCATGTGCTGATCAGGTAGCTCTCCTGCACGGATCATGTGCCTCAGCAGGCAAGAATCAAGCAGCTGAGCAGGCATGAATCCTGCGGCCCAGCTGGCGATTATCAGGCAGCTGAGCAGGCATGAATCCTGCGGCCCAGCTGGCGATTATCAGGCAGCTGAGCAGGCATGAATCCTGCGGCCCAGCTGGCGATTATCAGGCAGCTGAGCAGGCATGAATCCTGCGGCCCAGCTGGCGATTATCAGGCAGCTGAGCAGGCATGAATCCTGCGGCCCAGCTGGCGATTATCAGGCAGCTGAGCAGGCGCTGATCCCGCACCTCAGCAGGCACTGATCACGTGCCTGTCATGCAGTGATCAGGTGACTGAGAGGCGCTGATCATGTGACTGCTCATGTGCTGATCAGGTAGCTCCTGCACGGATCATGTGCCTCAGCAGGCAAGAATCAGGCAGCTGAGCAGGCATGAATCCTGCGGCCCAGCTGGCGATTATCAGGCAGCTGAGCAGGCGCTGATCCCGCACCTCAGCAGGCACTGATCACGTGGCTGTCATGCAGTGATCAGGTGACTGAGAGGCGCTGATCATGTGACTGCTCATGTGCTGATCAGGCAGCTCTCCTGCACGGATCATGTGCCCCAGCAGGCAAGAATCAGGCAGCTGAGCAGGCATGAATCCTGCGGCCCAGCTGGCGATTATCAGGCAGCTGAGCAGGCATGAATCCTGCGGCCCAGCTGGCGATTATCAGGCAGCTGAGCAGGCATGAATCCTGCGGCCCAGCTGGCGATTATCAGGCAGCTGAGCAGGCATGAATCCTGCGGCCCAGCTGGCGATTATCAGGCAGCTGAGCAGGCATGAATCCTGCGGCCCAGCTGGCGATTATCAGGCAGCTGAGCAGGCGCTGATCCCGCACCTCAGCAGGCACTGATCACGTGCCTGTCATGCAGTGATCAGGTGACTGAGAGGCGCTGATCATGTGACTGCTCATGTGCTGATCAGGTAGCTCTCCTGCACGGATCATGTGCCTCAGCAGGCAAGAATCAAGCAGCTGAGCAGGCATGAATCCTGCGGCCCAGCTGGCGATTATCAGGCAGCTGAGCAGGCATGAATCCTGCGGCCCAGCTGGCGATTATCAGGCAGCTGAGCAGGCATGAATCCTGCGGCCCAGGTGGCGATTATCAGGCAGCTGAGCAGGCATGAATCCTGCGGCCCAGCTGGCGATTATCAGGCAGCTGAGCAGGCATGAATCTTGCGGCCCAGCTAGCGATTATCAGGCAGCTGAGCAGGCATGATCCCGCACCTCAGCAGGCACTGATCACGTGGCTTTCAAGCAGTGATCAGGTGACTGAGAGGCGCTGGTCATGTGACTGCTCATGTGCTGATCAGGTAGCTCTCCTGCACAGAACATGTGCCTCAGCAGGCAGGAATCAAGCAGATGAGCAAGCATGAATCCTGCGGCCCAGCTGGCGATTATCAGGCAGCTGAGCAGGCATGAATCCTGCGGCCCAGCTGGCGATTATCAGGCAGCTGAGCAGGCATGAATCCTGCGGCCCAGCTGGCGATTATCAAGCAGGTGAGCAGGCGCTGATCCCGCACCTCAGCAGGCACTGATCACGTGCCTGTCATGCAGTGATCAGGTGACTGAGAGGCGCGGATCTTGTGACTGCTCATGTGATGTTCAGGTAGCGCTCCTGCACGGATCATGTGCCCCAGCAGGCAAGAATTAAGCAGATGAGCAGGCATGAATCCTGCGACCCAGCTGGCGATTATCAGGCAGCTGAGCAGGCATGAATCTTGCGGCCCAGCTGGCGATTATCAGGCTGGTGAGCAGGCATGAATCCTGCGGCCCAGCTGGCGATTATCAGGCTGGTGAGTAGGCATGAATCCTGCGGCCCAGCTGGGGATTATCAGGCAGCTGAGCAGGCATGAATCCTGCGGCCCAGCTGGGGATTATCAGGCAGTTGAGCAGGCATGAATCCTGCGGCCCAGCTGGCGATTATCAGGTAGCTGAGCAGGCATGAATCCTGCGGCCCAGCTGGCGAATATCAGGCAGATGAGCAGGCATGAATCCTGCGGCCCAGCTGGCGATTATCAGGCAGCTGAGCAGGCATGAATCCTGCGGCCCAGCTGGGGATTATCAGGCAGTTGAGCAGGCATGAATCCTGCGGCCCAGCTGGCGATTATCAGGCAGCTGAGCAGGCATGAATCCTGCGGCCCAGCTGGCGAATATCAGGCCGATGAGCAGGCATGAATCCTGCGGCCCAGCTGGAGATTATCAAGCAGGTGAGCAGGCGCTGATCCCGCACATCAGCAGGCACTGATCAGGTGCCTGTCATGCAGTGATCAGGTGACTGAGAGGCGCTGATCATGTGACTGCTCATGTGTTGTTCAGGTAGCGCTCCTGCACGGATCATGTGCCTCAGCAGGCAAGAATCAAGCAGCTGAGCAGGAATGAATCCTGCGGCCCAGTTGGCGATTATCAGGCAGCTGAGCAGGCTTGAATCCTGCGGCCAAGCTGGCGATTATCATGCAGGTGAGCAGGCATGAATCCTGCGGCCCAGCTGGCGATTATCAGGCAGCTGAGCAGGCATGAATCCTGCGGCCCAGCTGGCGATTATCAGGCTGGTGAGCAGGCAGGAATCCTGCGGTCCAGCTGGCGATTATCAGGCAGCTGAGCAGGCATGAATCCTGCGGGCCAGCTGGCGATTATCAGGAAGCTGAGCAGGCATGAATCCTGCGGCCCAGCTGGCGATTATCACGCAGCTGAGCAGGCATGCATCCTGCGGCCCAGCTGGCGATTATCAGGCAGATGAGCAGGCATGAATCCTGCGGCCCAGCTGGCGATTATCAGGAAGCTGAGCAGGCATGAATCCTGCGGCCCAGCTGGCGATTATCAGGTAGCTGAGCAGGCATGAATCCTGCGGCCCAGCTGGCGATTATCAGGCAGCTGAGCAGGCATGAATCCTGCGGCCCAGCTGGAGATTATCAGGAAGCTGAGCAGGCATGAATCCTGCGGCCCAGCTGGCGATTATCAGGTAGCTGAGCAGGCATGAATCCTGCGGCCCAGCTGGCGATTATCAGGCAGATGAGCAGGCATGAATCCTGCGGCCCAGCTGGAGATTATCAAGCAGGTGAGCAGGCGCTGATCCCGCACCTCAGCAGGCACTGATCAGGTGCCAGTCATGCAGTGATCAGGTGACTGTGAGGCGCTGATCATGTGACTGCTCATGTGTTGTTCAGGTAGCGCTCCTGCATGGATCATGTGCCTCAGCAGGCAAGAATCAAGCAGCTGAGCAGGCATGAATCCTGCGGCCCAGTTGGCGATTATCAGGCAGCTGAGCAGGCCTGAATCCTGCGGCTCAGCTGGCGATTATCATGCAGGTGAGCAGGCATGAATCCTGCGGCGCAGCTGGCGATTATCAGGCAGCTGAGCAGGCATGAATCCTGCGGCCCAGCTGGCGATTATCAGGCTGGTGAGCAGGCAGGAATCCTGCGGCTCAGCTGGCGATTATCAGGCAGCTGAGCAGGCATGAATCCTGCGGCCCAGCTGGCGATTATCAGGAACCTGAGCAGGCATGAATCCTGCGGCCCAGCTGGCGATTATCAGGCAGCTGAGCAGGCATGCATCCTGCGGCCCAGCTGGCGATTATCAGGCAGTAGAGCAGGCATGAATCCTGATGCCCAGCTGGCGATTATCAGGCAGCTGAGCAGGCATGAATCCTGCGGCCTAGCTACCGATTATCAAGCAGGTGAGCAGGCATGAATCCTGCGGCCCAGCTGGCGATTATCAAGCAGGTGAGCAGGCATGAATCCTGCGGCCCAGCTGGCGATTATCAGGCAGGTGAGCAGGCATGAATCCTGCGGACCAGCTGGTGATTATCAGGCAGCTAAGCAGGCATGAATCCTGAGGCCCAGCTGGCGATTATCAGGCAGCTGAGCAGGCATGAATCCTGCGGCCCAGCTGGCGATTATCAGGCAGCTGAGCAGGCATGAATCCTGCGGCCCAGCTGGCGATTATCAGGCAGATGAGCAGGCATGAATCCTGCGGCCCAGCTGGCGATTATCAGGCACCTGAGCAGGCATGAATCCTGCGGCCCACATGGGGATTATCAAGCAGGTGAGCAGGCGCTGATCCCGCACTTCTGCAGGCACTGATTACGTGCCTGTCATGCAGGGATCAGGTGACTGGGAGGCGCTGATCATGTGACTGCTCATGTGCTGATCAGGTAGCTCTCCTGCACGGATCATGTGGCTCAGCAAGCAAGAATCAAGCAGATGAGCAGGCATGAATCCTGCGGCCCAGCTGGCGATTATCAGGCAGATGAGCAGGCATGAATCCTGCGGCCCAGCTGTCGATTAACAGGCAGCTGAGCAGGCATGAATCCTGCGTCCCAGCTGGCGATTATCAAGCAGGTGAGCACGCGCTGATCCCGTACCTCAGGAGGCACTGATCACGTGGCTTTCAAGCAGTGATCAGGTGACTGAGAGGCGCTGATCATGTGACTGATCATGTGCTGATCAGGTAGCTCTCCTGCACAGATCTTGTGCCTAAGCAGGCAAGAATCAGGTGATGAGTAGGCATGAATCCTGCGGCCCAGCTGGCGATTATCAAGCAGGTGAGCAGGCATGAATCCTACGGCCCAGGTTGCGATTACCAAGCAGGTGAGCAGGCATGTATCCTGCGGCCCAGCTGGCGATTATCAAGCAGGTGAGCAGGCATGAATCCTGCGGCACAGCTGGCGATTATCAGGCAGCTGAGCAGGCATGAATCCTGCGGCCCAGCTGGCGATTATCAGGCAGCTGATCAGGCATGAATCCTGCGGCCCAGCTCGCGATTGTCAAGCAGGTGAGCACGCGCTGATCCCGTACCTCAGGAGGCACTGATCACGTGGCTGTCAAGCAGTGATCAGGTGAATGAGAGGCGCTCATCATGTGACTGATCATGTGCTGATCAGGTAGCTCTCCTGCACAGATCTTGTGCCTCAGCAGGCAAGAATCAAGGAGCTGAGTAGGCATGAATCCTGCGGCCCAGCTGGTGATTATCAAGCAGGTGAGCAGGCATGAATCCAACGGCCCAGCTGGCGATTATCAGGCAGCTGAGCAGGCATGAATCCTGCGGCCCCGCTTGGGATTATCAAGCAGGTGAGCAGGCATGAATCCTGCGGCCCCGCTTGCGATTATCAAGCAGGTGAGCAGGCATGAATCCTGCGGCCCAGCTGGCGATTATCAAGCAGGTGAGCAGGCGCTGATCCCGCACCTCAGCAGGCACTGATCACGTGCCTGTCATGCAGTGATCAGGTGACTGAGAGGCGCGGATCTTGTGACTGCTCATGTGATGTTCAGGTAGCGCTCCTGCACGGATCATGTGCCTCAGCAGGCAGGAATCAAGCAGATGAGCAAGCATGAATCCTTCGGCCCAGCTGGCGATTGTCAAGCAGGTGAGCACTCGCTGATCCCGTACCTCAGGAGGCACTGATCACGTGGCTGTCAAGCAGTGATCAGGTGAATGAGAGGCGCTGATCATGTGACTGATCATGTGCTGATCAGGTAGCTCTCCTGCACAGATCTTGTGCCTCAGCAGGCAAGAATCAAGGAGCTGAGTAGGCATGAATCCTGCGGCACAGCTGGCGATTATCAAGCAGGTGAGCAGGCATGAATCCAACGGCCCAGCTGGCGATTATCAAGCAGGTGAGCAGGCATGAATCCTGCGGCCCAGCTGGCGATTATCAAGCAGGTGAGCAGGCATGAATCCTGCGGCCCAGCTGGCGATTATCAGGCAGATGAGCAGGCATGAATCCTGCGGCCCAGCTGGAGATTATCAAGCAGGTGAGCAGGCGCTGATCCCGCACCTCAGCAGGCTCTGATCACGTGCCTGTCATGCAGTGATCAGGTGACTGAGAGGCGCTGATCATGTGACTGCTCATGTGCTGATCAGGTAGCTCTCCTGCACGGATCATGTGCCTCAGCAAGCAAGAATCAAGCAGGTGAGCAGGCATGAATCCTGCGGCCCAGGTTGCGATTATCAAGCAGGTGAGCAGGCATGAATCCTGCGGCCCAGCTGGCGATTATCAAGCAGGTGAGCAGGCATGAATCCTGCGGCACAGCTGGCGATTATCAGGAAGCTGATCAGGCATGAATCCTGCGGCCCAGCTGGCGATTATCAGGCAGCTGATCAGGCATGAATCCTGCGGCCCAGCTGGCAATAATCAAGCAGGTGAGCACGCGCAGATCACGTACCTCAGGAGGCACTGATCACGTGGCTGTCAAACAGTGATCAGGTGACAGAGAGGCGCTGATCATGTGACTGATAATGTGCTGATCAGGTAGCTCTCCTGCACAGAACATGTGCCTCAGCAGGCAGGAATCAAGCAGATGAGCAAGCATGAATCCTGCAGCCCAGCTGGCGATTATCAGGCAGCTGAGCAGGCATGAATCCTGCGGCCCCGCTTGGGATTATCAAGCAGGTGAGCAGGCATGAATCCTGGGGCCCAGCTGGCGATTATCAAGCAGGTGAGCAGGCGCTGATCCCGCACCTCAGCAGGCACTGATCACGTGCCTGTCATGCAGTGATCAGGTGACTGAGAGGCGCGGATCTTGTGACTGCTCATGTGATGTTCAGGTAGCGCTCCTGCACGGATCATGTGCCCCAGCAGGCAAGAATTAAGCAGATGAGCAGGCATGAATCCTGCGACCCAGCTGGCGATTATCAGGCAGCTGAGCAGGCATGAATCTTGCGGCCCAGCTGGCGATTATCAGGCTGGTGAGCAGGCATGAATCCTGCGGCCCAGCTGGCGATTATCAGGCTGGTGAGCAGGCATGAATCCTGCGGCCCAGCTGGGGATTATCAGGCAGCTGAGCAGGCATGAATCCTGCGGCCCAGCTGGGGATTATCAGGCAGTTGAGCAGGCATGAATCCTGCGGCCCAGCTGGCGATTATCAGGTAGCTGAGCAGGCATGAATCCTGCGGCCCAGCTGGCGAATATCAGGCAGATGAGCAGGCATGAATCCTGCGGCCCAGCTGGGGATTATCAGGCAGCTGAGCAGGCATGAATCCTGCGGCCCAGCTGGGGATTATCAGGCAGTTGAGCAGGCATGAATCCTGCGGCCCAGCTGGCGATTATCAGGTAGCTGAGCAGGCATGAATCCTGCGGCCCAGCTGGCGAATATCAGGCAGATGAGCAGGCATGAATCCTGCGGCCCAGCTGGAGATTATCAAGCAGGTGAGCAGGCGCTGATCCCGCACCTCAGCAGGCACTGATCAGGTGCCTGTCATGCAGTGATCAGGTGACTGTGAGGCGCTGATCATGTGAGTGCTCATGTGTTGTTCAGGTAGCGCTCCTGCACGGATCATGTGCCTCAGCAGGCAAGAATCACGCAGCTGAGCAGGCATGAATCCTGCGGCCCAGTTGGCGATTATCAGGCAGCTGAGCAGGCCTGAATCCTGCGGCCAAGCTGGCGATTATCATGCAGGTGAGCAGGCATGAATCCTGCGGCCCAGCTGGCGATTATCAGGCAGCTGAGCAGGCATGAATCCTGCGGCCCAGCTGGCGATTATCAGGCTGGTGAGCAGGCAGGAATCCTGCGGTCCAGCTGGCGATTATCAGGCAGCTGAGCAGGCATGAATCCTGCGGCCCAGCTGGCGATTATCCAGCTGAGCAGGCATGAATCCTGCGGCCCAGCTGGAGATTATCACGCAGCTGAGCAGGCATGCATCCTGCGGCCCAGCTGGCGATTATCAGGCAGATGAGCAGGCATGAATCCTGCGGCCCAGCTGGCGATTATCAGGAAGGTGAGCAGGCATGAATCCTGCGGCCCAGCTGGCGATTATCAGGTAGCTGAGCAGGCATGAATCCTGCGGCCCAGCTGGCGATTATCAGGCAGCTGAGCAGGCATGAATCCTGCGGCCCAGCTGGAGATTATCAGGAAGCTGAGCAGGCATGAATCCTGCGGCCCAGCTGGCGATTATCAGGTAGCTGAGCAGGCATGAATCCTGCGGCCCAGCTGGCGATTATCAGGCAGATGAGCAGGCATGAATCCTGCGGCCCAGCTGGAGATTATCAAGCAGGTGAGCAGGCGCTGATCCCGCACCTCAGCAGGCACTGATCAGGTGCCAGTCATGCAGTGATCATGTGACTGTGAGGCGCTGATCATGTGAGTGCTCATGTGTTGTTCAGGTAGCGCTCCTGCACGGATCATGTGCCTCAGCAGGCAAGAATCACGCAGCTGAGCAGGCATGAATCCTGCGGCCCAGTTGGCGATTATCAGGCAGCTGAGCAGGCCTGAATCCTGCGGCCAAGCTGGCGATTATCATGCAGGTGAGCAGGCATGAATCCTGCGGCCCAGCTGGCGATTATCAGGCAGCTGAGCAGGCATGAATCCTGCGGCCCAGCTGGCGATTATCAGGCTGGTGAGCAGGCAGGAATCCTGCGGCCCAGCTGGCGATTATCAGGCAGCTGAGCAGGCATGAATCCTGCGGCCAAGCTGGCGATTATCAGGAACCTGAGCAGGCATGAATCCTGCGGCCCAGCTGGCGATTATCAGGCAGCTGAGCAGGCATGCATCCTGCGGCCCAGCTGGCGATTATCAGGCAGTAGAGCAGGCATGAATCCTGATGCCCAGCTGGCGATTATCAGGCCGCTGAGCAGGCATGAATCCTGCGGCCTAGCTACCGATTATCAAGCAGGTGAGCAGGCATGAATCCTGCGGCCCAGCTGGCGATTATCAAGCAGGTGAGCAGGCATGAATCCTGCGGCCCAGCTGGCGATTATCAGGCAGGTGAGCAGGCATGAATCCTGCGGACCAGCTGGCGATTATCAGGCAGCTGAGCAGGCATGAATCCTGAGGCCCAGCTGGCGATTATCAGGCAGCTGAGCAGGCATGAATCCTGCGGCCCAGCTGGCGATTATCAGGCAGCTGAGCAGGCATGAATCCTGCGGCCCAGCTGTCGATTATCAGGCAGATGAGCAGGCATGAATCCTGCGGCCCAGCTGGCGATTATCAGGCACCTGAGCAGGCATGAATCCTGCGGCCCACATGGGGATTATCAAGCAGGTGAGCAGGCGCTGATCCCGCACTTCTGGCGGCACTGATTACGTGCCTGTCATGCAGGGATCAGGTGACTGGGAGGCGCTGATCATGTGACTGCTCATGTGCTGATCAGGTAGCTCTCCTGCACGGATCATGTGCCTCAGCAAGCAAGAATCAAGCAGATGAGCAGGCATGAATCCTGCGGCCCAGCTGGCGATTATCAGGCAGATGAGCAGGCATGAATCCTGCGGCCCAGCTGTCGATTAACAGGCAGCTGAGCAGGCATGAATCCTGCGTCCCAGCTGGCGATTATCAAGCAGGTGAGCACGCGCTGATCCCGCACCTCAGGAGGCACTGATCACGTGGCTTTCAAGCAGTGATCAGGTGACTGAGAGGCGCTGATCATGTGACTGATCATGTGCTGATCAGGTAGCTCTCCTGCACAGATCTTGTGCCTAAGCAGGCAAGAATCAGGGAGATGAGTAGGCATGAATCCTGCGGCCCAGCTGGCGATTATCAAGCAGGTGAGCAGGCATGAATCCTGCGGCCCAGCTGGCGATTATCAAGCAGGTGAGCAGGCATGAATCCTGCGGCCCAGCTGGCGATTATCAAGCAGGTGAGCAGGCATGAATTCTGCGGCACAGCTGGCGATTATCAGGCAGCTGAGCAGGCATGAATCCTGCGGCCCAGCTGGCGATTATCAGGCAGCTGATCAGGCATGAATCCTGCGGCCCAGCTGGCAATTATCAAGCAGGTGAGCACGCGCTGATCACGTACCTCAGGAGGCACTGATCACGTGGCTGTCAAGCAGTGATCAGGTGAATGAGAGGCTGAATCTGATCCCATGTGCTGATCAGGTAGCTCTCCTGGCACAGATCTTGTGCCTCAGCAGGCAAGAATCAAGGCAGCTGAGTAGGCATGAATCCTGCGGCCCAGCTGGCGATTATCAAGCAGGTGAGCAGGCATGAATCCAACGGCCCAGCTGGCGATTATCAGGCAGCTGAGCAGGCATGAATCCTGCGGCCCCGCTGGCGATTATCAAGCAGGTGAGCAGGCATGAATCCTGCGGCCCAGCTGGCGATTATCAGGCAGGTGAGCAGGCATGAATCCTGCGGCCCAGCTGGCGATTATCAAGCAGGTGAGCAGGCATGAATCCCGCGCCTCAGCAGGCACTGATCACGTGCCTGTGCATGCAGTGAATCCAGGTGACTGAGAGGCCGGATCTTGTGGCTCATGTGATGTTCAGGCAGCTGCTCCGGCACGGATCCTGTGCCCAGCAGGCGATTATCAGGCAGATGAGCAGGCATGAATCCTTCGTCCCAGCTGGCGATTATCAAGCAGGTGAGCACGCGCTGATCCCGTACCTCAGGAGGCACTGATCACGTGCCTGTCAAGCAGTGATCAGGTGACTGAGAGGCGCTGATCATGTGACTGATCATGTGCTGATCAGGTAGCTCTCCTGCACAGATCTTGTGCCTCAGCAGGCAAGAATCAAGGAGCTGAGTAGGCATGAATCCTGCGGCACAGCTGGCGATTATCAAGCAGGTGAGCAGGCATGAATCCAGCGGCCCAGCTGGCGATTATCAAGCAGGTGAGCAGGCATGAATCCTGCGGCCCAGCTGGCGATTATCAAGCAGGTGAGCAGGCATGAATCCTGCGGCCCAGCTGGCGATTATCAGGCAGATGAGCAGGCATGAATCCTGCGGCCCAGCTGGAGATTATCAAGCAGGTGAGCAGGCGCTGATCCCGCACCTCAGCAGGCACTGATCACGTGCCTGTCATGCAGTGATCAGGTGACTGAGAGGCGCTGATCATGTGACTTCTCATGTGCTGATCAGGTAGCTCTCCTGCACGGATCATGTGCCTCAGCTAGCTATTATCAAGCAGATGAGCAGGCATGAATCCTGCGGCCCAGCTGGCGATTATCAGGCAGGTGAGCAGGCATGAATCCTGCGGCCCAGCTGGCGATTATCAAGCAGGTGAGCAGGCATGAATCCTGCGGCACAGCTGGCGATTATCAGGCAGCTGAGCAGGCATGAATCCTGCGGCCCAGCTGGCGATTATCAGGCAGCTGATCAGGCATGAATCCTGCGGCCCAGCTGGCAATTATCAAGCAGGTGAGCACGCGCAGATCACGTACCTCAGGAGGTACTGATCACGTGGCTGTCAAACAGTGATCAGGTGACAGAGAGGCGCTGATCATGTGACTGCTCATGTGCTGATCAGGTAGCTCTCCTGCACAGAACATGTGCCTCAGCAGGCAGGAATCAAGCAGATGAGCAAGCATGAATCCTGCGGCCCAGCTGGCGATTATCAGGCAGCTGAGCAGGCATGAATCCTGCGGCCCCGCTTGCGATTATCAAGCAGGTGAGCAGGCATGAATCCTGCGGCCCAGCTGGCGATTATCAAGCAGGTGAGCAGGCGCTGATCCCGCACCTCAGCAGGCACTGATCACGTGCCTGTCATGCAGTGATCAGGTGACTGAGAGGCGCGGATCTTGTGACTGCTCATGTGATGTTCAGGTAGCGCTCCTGCACGGATCATGTGCCCCAGCAGGCAAGAATTAAGCAGATGAGCAGGCATGAATCCTGCGGCCCAGCTGGCGATTATCAGGCAGCTGAGCAGGCATGAATCCTGCGGCCCAGCTGGCGATTATCAAGCAGGTGAGCAGGCATGAATCCTGCGGCCCAGCTGGCTATTATCAGGCAGCTGAGCAGGCATGAATCCTGCGGCCCAGCTGGCGATTATCAAGCAGGTGAGCAGGCATGAATCCTGCGGCCCAGCTGGCGATTATCAGGCAGCTGAGCAGGCATGAATCCTGCGGCCCAGCTGGCGATTATCAGGCAGCTGAGCAGGCATGAATCCTGCGGCCCAGCTGGCGATTATCAGGCAGCTGAGCAGGCATGAATCCTGCGGCCCAGCTGGCGATTATCAGGCAGCTGAGCAGGCATGAATCCTGCGGCCCAGCTGGAGATTATCAAGCAGGTGAGCAGGCGCTGATCCCGCACCTCAGCAGGCACTGATCAGGTGCCTGTCATGCAGTGATCAGGTGACTGAGAGGCGCTGATCATGTGACTGCTCATGTGTTGTTCAGGTAGCGCTCCTGCACGGATCATGTGCCTCAGCAGGCAAGAATCACGCAGCTGAGCAGGAATGAATCCTGCGGCCCAGTTGGCGATTATCAGGCAGCTGAGCAGGCATGAATCCTGCGGCCCAGCTGGCGATTATCATGCAGGTGAGCAGGCATGAATCCTGCGGCCCAGCTGGCGATTATCAAGCAGGTGAGCAGGCATGAATCCTGCGGCCCAGCTGGCGATTATCAGGCAGGTGAGCAGGCATGATCCTGCGGCCCAGCTGGCGATTATCAGGCAGCTGAGCAGGCATGAATCCTGCGGCCCAGCTGGCGATTATCAGGCAGCTGAGCAGGCATGAATCCTGCGGCCCAGCTGGCGATTATCAAGCAGGTGAGCAGGCGCTGATCCCGCACCTCAGCAGGCACTGATCACGTGCCTGTCATGCAGTGATCAGGTGACTGTGAGGCGCTGATCATGTGACTGCTCATGTGCTGTTCAGGTAGCGCTCCTGCACGGATCATGTGCCTCAGCAGGCAAGAATCAGGCAGATGAGCAGGCATGAATCCTGCGGCCCAGCTGGCGATTATCAGGCAGCTGAGCAGGCATGAATACTGCGGCCCAGCTGGCGATTATCAAGCAGGTGAGCAGGCATGAATCCTGCGGCCCAGCTGGCGATTATCAGGCTGGTGAGCAGGCATGAATCCTGCGGCCCAGCTGGCGATTATCAGGCAGCTGAGCAGGCATGAATCCTGCGGCCCAGCTGGCGATTATCAGGCAGCTGAGCAGGCATGAATCCTGCGGCCCAGCTGGCGATTATCAGGCAGCTGAGCAGGCATGAATCCTGCGGCCCAGCTGGCGATTATCAGGCAGGTGAGCAGGCATGCATCCTGCGGCCCAGCTGGCGATTATCAGGCAGGTGAGCAGGCATGAATCCTGCGGCCCAGCTGGCGATTATCAGGCAGCTGAGCAGGCATGAATCCTGCGGCCCAGCTGGCGATTATCAGGCCGCTGAGCAGGCATGAATCCTGCGGCCCAGCTGGCGATTATCAAGCAGGTGAGCAGGCATGAATCCTGCGGCCCAGCTGGCGATTATCAGGCAGCTGAGCAGGCATGAATCCTGCGGCCCAGCTGGCGATTATCAGGCAGCTGAGCAGGCATGAATTCTGCGGCCCAGCTGGCGATTATCAGGCAGCTGAGCAGGCATGAATTCTGCGGCCCAGCTGGCGATTATCAGGCAGGTGAGCAGGCATGAATCCTGCCGCCCAGCTGGCGATTATCAAGCAGGTGAGCAGGCGCTGATCCCGCACTTCTGCAGGCACTGATTACGTGCCGGTCATGCAGTGATCAGGTGACTGAGAGGCGCTGATCATGTGACTGCTCATGTGCTGATCAGGTAGCTCTCCTGCACGGATCATGTGCCTCAGCAAGGAAGAATCAAGCAGATGAGCAGGCATGAATCCTGCGGCCCAGCTGGCGATTATCAGGCAGATGAGCAGGCATGAATCCTGCGGCCCAGCTGGCGATTATCAGGCAGCTGATCAGGCATGAATCCTGCGGCCCAGCTGGCGATTGTCAAGCAGGTGAGCACGCGCTGATCCCGTACCTCAGGAGGCACTGATCACGTGGCTGTCAAGCAGTGATCAGGTGAATGAGAGGCGCTGATCATGTGACTGATCATGTGCTGATCAGGTAGCTCTCCTGCACAGATCTTGTGCCTCAGCAGGCAAGAATCAAGGAGCTGAGTAGGCATGAATCCTGCGGCCCAGCTGGTGATTATCAAGCAGGTGAGCAGGCATGAATCCAACGGCCCAGCTGGCGATTATCAAGCAGGTGAGCAGGCAAGAATCCTGCGGCCCAGCTGGCGATTATCAAGCAGGTGAGCAGGCATGAATCCTGCGGCCCAGCTGGCATTATCAGGCAGATGAGCAGGCATGAATCCTGCGGCCCAGCTGGAGATTATCAAGCAGGTGAGCAGGCGCTGATCCCGCACCTCAGCAGGCTCTGATCACGTGCCTGTCATGCAGTGATCAGGTGACTGAGAGGCGCTGATCATGTGACTGCTCATGTGCTGTTCAGGTAGCGCTCCTGCATGGATCATGTGCCCCAGCAGGCAAGAATCAAGCAGCTGAGCAGGCATGAATCCTGCGGCTCAGCTGGCGATTATCAGGCAGCTGAGCAGGCATGAATCCTGCGGCCCAGCTGGCGTTTATCAAGCAGGTGAGCAGGCATGAAATCCTGCGGCCCAGCTGGCGATTATCAAGCAGGTGAGCAGGCGCTGATCCCGCACCTCAGCAGGCACTGATCACGTGCCTGTCATGCAGTGATCAGGTGACTGAGAGGCGCGGATCATGTGACTGATCATGTGCTGATCAGGTAGCTCTCCTGCACAGATCTTGTGCCTCAGCAGGCAAGAATCAAGGAGCTGAGTAGGCATGAATCCTGCGGCCCAGCTGGCGATTATCAGGAAGGTGAGCAGGCATGAATCCAGCGGCCCAGCTGGCGATTATCAGGCAGCTGCGCAGGCATGAATCCTGCTGCCCAGCTGGCGATTATCAAGCAGGTGAGCAGGCATGAATCCTGCGGCCCAGCTGGCGATTATCAGGCAGGTGAGCAGGCATGAATCC